>NC_041736.1:50781274-50891274 GCF_004115215.2 Ornithorhynchus anatinus
TTAAAATGTGGTAGCTACAAATCATAACTGTGACATTTTAACTCTTCAGGTAGTTTCAGAATGCTTAAGGGCTAAGAATGAGAAACCGAATATTGAATAGGGGCAAAATACAGTAGGCTGGAAAAGAGTAAATTGCTTTGGATCATGAACGCAGCTTTGAATACATCAAAAAGGTGCAGCCCATAAAAATATACAATGAAAAAAGGGAAATGATGTTTCATTAATAATTAAAGGTATCACAATAGTCCAGTATGAATTTCAGCCTGAATTGCTACTAGTCATAATCTGCCAATTTCATGGAAGAACATGGCACATACATACAGAGCAATTACATGGGTTTTGGACACGTGTTTCTTAAAGCAGAGATGCCCACAACACAGTAGCATACGTTTCTCGATATTCTGCCTCTTTTAATGATCCTTCGTTTCTAACAGCAATTAAAACCAATAACGCTTAACAAAAATTTAATCTGTTGAGGTTAAGAACTATTTTATCGGTGGTTTGAATTATATAGGTCTTGTATCCAATGTCCAGAAACTACCAGGAAAAATATTTTAAGTATAGATCACAACACACCATATTGCAAATCATTTTATCATTATCTTGTATAAACCATGAAAATCGGAATCATGTGAGCAGAAGGTTAGATTAATTCGCCATTCTCATTATAAGCACAGGTGTAGCACAAACACCATGTGAAATAACCAATTAAAATGGAAAAAAAAAGACTGTTCTTCATTAGCTGTCTTAACTGCATGACCAATTAGAAAATTATTTGATATCAATAGTCTGCAATATCAAAAACAATTTTCATAGTGGCTAAGAAATAATACAGAAAAGAAACATTCTTTTAATTTAGAGTACTGTTCAAGCTTTGAAAGCTTCTAGAGGACAGGGACCATGACTGTTTAATTTGTTTTATTCAGCGCTCAACACACTCCATCTACAGGTGGGTACTTAATAAATGCTTTGGGTAATGATCTGCGTGTTACCTATTTACTACTGTGCTTAAATAATTCTGTGGATTGTATCGATTGATTTATCTCTACAATGTTTTCGGTTTTGTAATTGGGGCATTAGGGGATGGAGGTGGCGTGTGTTTGCATGTGTCCTTGGTCCCTCTGTCCTTCCGTCCTTGTGTGACATATATGCTTGTGACACGAAGAGCCATTAACCCTCCCCTTTCCTCCTGAAGAAACAAAAATTTAAAAGTCCCTCCAAAATGCTCCCTTGACCATCTCAAGCGAGAAAGTGGTTAAAATGCTTTATTTTCTCTTGGGCCATTTACTGGGAACTCTTTTATTCAAAATCCCAAAGCACCTCTAAATATCTTAAGAATAAAAAAATCTTTATTACCACAAATAGTCCAACTTTCCAAATGTGCTTCAACGTCATTGAGGAATTTGTATTACTATTTGATTAAGTTTTGGGAACCCCTTTCAAAAAGACTGGGGATTAAGCCAATATAGCAGATAACGATTTGTTGCTGATGTAAATCAACAGACTAAAAACTTCAGTATCACCTGTTTCATCTCCCTCTCAGAACGGTTGACTATTTTTACTGCTTTTTACAGTGAAACCTTTTAATTATATCTTTAAACAGTTTCATGTGTATTTTCCTTATATGTGTTTGGATGGCTTCAGGGTGAATTCAGATACAAGAACATTTTCCTTCTGGGCAAAGTAATAAAATGACATTCTTGCTCCTCCCACTAGGAGTCAAACTGAGGTCAGCTCCTCATCCCTGTATCTGTTTAAATAAACTGGTCCAGCTGTTTGTTTCCAAAATGCCCTTTAACCTTTTGTCTCATCCTCCCTGCCTTTGTAATAAAATGCTTTACTTTGCATTGTAGAAGATTCCAAATACTGTGCATTTTCAAAAAACCCTCCTTAAAAGTTTCCTCTCTGTGAACCTAAATGAATGCATTAAAAAAAAAAATCACACACACCAAATTAATAGGCTTCCTGCTTTGCTGGAAAACAAGGCTGATTGAATTACTTTTCTTAATCTCATATTAGAACTCTTAATAAAACTGTTCAGTGACACATGGAACTCAAACATGAAAACAGAAATAAGCTTTTCCTTTAGGGGAAGGCTAAAGAGAGCAGTGTAATATACATGAAGACCCTCTTTCAAACCAGCTAAGAGAGACACTAAAAGCAACAAAATAATCATTGGGAAAGCAATAACCATCCCCCCCACCACACACAATTTTTTTGCCACCTGCCATTTTCCGTACTTTCCTTTGGTTTCCATATTGACCTCTATATTTTAAGAAGCAGAAACATAAAATAAAATCTATTTTATAGCTTTAACATTCTCAAATCTCATATTTTTGGCTCTCAAATTAATGAATGTATTTCTTGAAGAGGTTGCCAGGTATGGCATCTGCTTTGTTGACAAAGTTGCTAAGGGTATGAACTTTCTTTAAGCTAAAAGAGGATCGATGCTCGGGTGAATTGCCAGAGTACAAGTCAAAGCTACCATAAAAGGAGGCTTCATTTACAAATGCCCCATTAGAACTGTGCTTTGTTTACACAGTGGCACAGTTTGCTTTCCATTTTGAATGTTATATGTTTTTTTAAAACCAAAACTTCCAATTACAGTCTGGAAAAAATGAATTATGAAATTCAAACAATTTAAATGAACTGGTCTCTTCGAGAGCGAGAGAGGGTGAATGGCACAAGACTCACAATTACAAGAGGATGCATTATTGTTATTTTTTCTGATGTTTCCTCTCCACCCTCCTCCCATTCGCTCAATAATACCACACCACATGTTCTCTTCCTTTGACAAACAAATAAGGAAAAAGGAAAGGAACTAATCAGTTGGTTTTATAACTTCACCTTATGCCGAAGTGAACAACTTAGATCTTTTCTTTTCTCTAGGCTATTCGTGCACATATAGAGTTTTAATTGGGCAAGACCTGAGATGGTGTGTTTGGGGAAAAAGAAAAAGAACCATTTTATTTCTAGGTGAATCAGGGGAAGGGCTAGAAATACATCTTTAGCTGGAATAGGTGAAGGAAGGATGCTTGGTTTTGCTTTTTCTCATTTATTTTGGCCACTAAAGCCTTGGGCATATTGTGATTGCTTTCTTCATCTCCCTCTCTCTCTCTCCCCCTGCACCACCCCCCCCCCGCCCTTTCTCCCCCATCCCCAACCCCCCACCCCTTTACCCAAGGCTTTCACTAACTCTCTTTCTCTTACCACGTTCTTTCTAACTTTGGTCACATGGATCTTAACCAGACCCCGGGAAGCAGCCATCTCCCTTTGACCTTTAGTTCAACCACCCCCACAGGGAAGCACAAGTTAGGTTTCCTTGCAGAAGGGGAGAGGGTTTCTGGGGGAGATTATTTTTCATCTTCAAAGGCATTAACAGACCTGCAGAAGCCCAGCCACAAGGTACATTTTCCCAGCTTCATGTTTCAGGACAGGTGACATTTTTCACATAGATCTGCCCTTTCTCTGCACTCTTTTCCCTTCCCCTCCTTCTCCCTCCACCTAGAGTTATCTGTCTAACACTGCTAAAAGTGAAAAATTCAAACTTACTTTCAGAAATAGTATACTTGGCCCTTCCCCACATTAATTCTGCCTACCAGATTTTATGAGACTAGCCATCTGAAGATGATAAAACCAGGGTCTTTCTTGTGACCATATCCTTCTCTGGTCTTAAGTCACCTCTGCTGATAAATGTAGCAAAAAGTTAAAGACTTTTGAATTTTCATTTTAAGCAGTGTTCATTTGCTGGAGTGGGAGTGGATCTTTGCCTCTTCTGGCCTAGCAACCCTCCACAACAGCAACAACAACAACAAAAAGATCCTAAACATTTTCACAACATTCCCAATCTCAAGGTCCGCCGCAGCACTCATACTGTTCCTTGTCAATTTCACACTAGAGAGCGGTGTAGGGTTGTAGGCCGGGGGCTTATATGGGGAGTAGTGCCATTAAGTGTAGAAAAGCACTCCGCTTCAATCATTCTGAAACATATTCTAGCATTCCTTCTGACTGCAGTCTTATGAACTATAAGAAAACACATTATTTCCACAAAATGGCAGGAAACACTATTGTTAAAAACCGTCTTCTGTGTATACTGCATTTCTCTTCTCACGAAATCTATCAGTTACAGTTTCCCTTGATGATCATAGTTACACATATTCATGCCTATAACCATGCACAAATAACAATGAAAATAAATTTGCATTAATCTTATCTTACCCACAAAATGCTGCTTTCTCAAATTTGGACACTGACGAATCCAGCAGATAATATTCTTGAGACTAGTAAAATCAGTTTGTGGGATCATTCTATTTTAATTCTGTTTTAGTCGGAAGAATGTCAAATTCTTGGATTAGGTCTCAGTAATTTAACCAAATAGAATTTTACCAGTGAGAATTAATGAATTTTACTTCCACCCCTGCCTCCCCATGAACATTTCTGCTTATGTCTGCTACGAATCATCCCAACTTTACCAGCATCTTTGGAAAAATAGGCATACAGGTAGTAAAATCTATTGCTACTTTTATTTAAACTCAAGATTTCTGTGAGCCTCACAAACCTCAAAACATAACTGTCAATCTATCCTTTAGACAAGTAGACCCTACTGAATTTTCCTAAAGCTCTTCCTAACAACTATTACCTTTGCACTCCAAGATGAGAAGTAAACTTCCAAGAAGAAGTATGGCTGAACTTATTAAAGACACTTTATCTTGAAGTTAGTTATTGAACTTAATGGTCCATAAATAGAAACCATCAGCCATCTAAGCTCTCCACTCCCTTTCTTTGTGAAATAAGATTTCAACACACTCAAAAAAGTTGACTTGATCTCAAGTCAATGCTTATGAAATCATATTTTGGCAACTTTTATGGTTTTTCATCCTCCTCCAAATGAAGCCACTTCCAGGACTGCAATATATTATCATCAGTGCTCTAAGAGGGGGGAGGAAGAGGAGAATAAAGGAAAGATGGGAAAGAAAATATATTCTCTGCTATTCACCCACTTTAGAAATATAAAATTGGAATTTACTCAAATCACAGCAAATTCATCAATCAGAGGTATCAGAAAGTTTCTCTTGAATCTCAGCTGTACTTCTCTGACAGTAATGAAATATCTGTCACTGAACCATAGAGAGAGCTGGAGTTGTGCAAGACAATTGAGAAAATTAACTATGTGTAAAATTTTTAAGATAACTGATGAAAAAATCATTGACAAATTTGGTGCATGATAAAATATTAACAAAAGCTATGGGCTGTTTGCATTTTGGCAACACTTTAAACAATACTTTAAAAATATACAATTACTTGATATATGTATTTCTTACACATTCCTGAAAAGGTTTTCTGAAACAAAAGAAAGTTATTTTCATTATGAATTCAAGACTTTCCAAGAGATTCTATTTATTCCCTGGACTAAACATTATGATGAGATTTTAAAAATCATATTCTTTTTTATGGTATTTATTAAATACTATATGTCAAACATTTAATTACTATGAGTGAAGCATTCTTCTAAGCACTGGGATAGATACAAGATAATCAGGCTGGACACGGTCCCTGTCCCACATGAGGCTCGCAGTCTTAATCCCCATTTTACAGATGAGGAAACTGAGGCATAGAGAAGTTGCGAAGGCTAAAGTCACACAGCAGGCAAGTGTCCGAGCCGGGATTAGAGCCCAGGTCCTCTAACTTCCAGGCCCGTATTTCTCAAAATATTCTGCAATACACTTTTCCTCATCTCCCACTCCCTTCTGCATCGCCCCGCTCAACCCTATGACACTTATGTACATATCCCTCATTTTATTTATTTGTATTGACGTCTATCTCCCCACCTCTAGACTGTCAGCTCGTTGTGGGCAGGGAATGTCACTGTTAATTGTTGTATTGTACTTTCCCAAGTGCTTGCTACAGTGCTCTGCACACAGGAAGCGCTCAATAAATATGACTGAAAGAATGAATGGTGAAAGTACAGAAACATCTAGTCCACTGGAATCCCCTTCACTAGAACAAGGCCATTAATCCCTGAGTTCTTACTTTGTGTACATATACCATGGGACTAAACACTTGGGAGAGTCCAATACAGTCTGTAGACACAATCCCTGCCCTTTAATAGCTTACACTCTTTAAGAGCTTTCAGAGGAGTTTAATAATAATAATAACGATGGTATTTGTTAAGCACTAACTATGTGCCAAGCACCGTTCTAAGCCCTGGGGTAGATATAAGGTAATCAGGTTGTCCCACGTGGGTCTCACAGTCTTAATCACCATTTTACAGATGAGGTAACTGAGGCCCAGAGAAGTGAAGTGACTTGCCCAAAGTCACACATTTGACAAGTGGTGGAGCTGGGATTAGAACCCACGACCTCTGACTCCCAAGCCTGTGCTCTTGCCATTAAGCCATGCTGGCTTCTACATCTACGACTACTAGTTTACATCGACTCCCCTGGAAAACCCCCACACTAGTACAAGGCCATAACTCATAAAGAGACCTTCAAATTTTGGGGCAGGGAATGTGACTACAGTTTACTGTTGTATTGTCCTCGCCCAAACGCTGAGCATAGTGTTATGCACACAGTAAGCGCTCAATAAATACGACTGAATGACTGACTGAAATGGATATCGCTTTTCACTTGGAAGCAAATCATTCGCTTTTCCACAGGAACAAATACCATGTTCCATAAATTTCTTACCGTTTACCCAAAAAGGATATAAAAATGATCCTTATCAAAGTGTCTATTTCCTCCTTCCCTCACTCCCCGCAAGAAGCGAACCATCTTATAACCAATCAGTGGGGAATTAACACTTCAACATGACCATAAACTCAAAGAACCAGGAACCTCCTCTGAAATTTGAGAAGTAGTGGATAGAGCACAGGTTTGGGAGTCAGAAGGACCTAGGTTCTTATCCCAGCTCTGCCACTTGTCTCCTGTGGGACCCTGTGCAAGTCATTTTACTTCTCGGTGCCTTTTACCTCATCTGTAAAATGGAGATTAATACTGTGAGCCCTATGTGGGACACAGTAAGTGCTTACCAAATACCATTACAAAGAAAAAGTAAAGGCAACTCCATGCATCACGAGACAAAATCTGTCCTAGTAGGCACATGTTATTTTTAAAACCTAGAAGCTCATTTGTCCAGAATTCCATCCGTTTTGAACATATCTAATCTAATCTGGGATTTGGCTGCTGGTTTTGTTGGGAGACTGTTGGGAATCCCAGATGTAGTTGCCCTTGCATGGAATCAGAATTATTATTAATAATAATAACAATTATATTTTGTAAGCGCTATGTGCCAGGCACTTTATTAAGTACTGGGGTGAATACAAGCAAGTTGGGTTGGACACAGTCTTCAAGCTAGACTTCAAGATGATTTCTTGCAGGTTTTCTGTGTCCTATGATGCTATTTAGCCTAAGTCATAGAAATAATGGTATTTATTGAGCACTCAATGGTAGGTGCTGGGAAAAGTAGAGCGAGAGCATGAAACATCCCCTGCACACAAAGAGCTTACTCGTTATTGGTGGATTCAAACCTAAAACTATCTAAATGTATACAGAATAGACATTTTCTTTGCCTAGGAGAGCTGTGCCACAGAGGAGACAAACAGGAACAGAATCCAGGAGGAAGGAGACAGAAGGGCCTGCGCCAAGGAGCCTGAAGAGCAGCAGAGCTGGCTGCCCTCTTGGGAGAGTCTCTGGTGAGAGGGAGTGGGAGCAGAGACTGCAGCAGGAGTTCTGAGGGAGAAATGTGGAAGCAGACACACAGCCGGATGAGAGTTGAGAGCAGGGGAGGTTTCGGGGACAAAGTCCCATCTGGTTACTTCTGCTACTTTCACCATAAAAATACTTGATCTTTCAGTGGCCTTAATGACTCAGTTGATATTTAAATAGAGCAGCACACTCGGCTTTCTTCTCGGGACTGAATCTTAAAGTAGACTTCAAGCTCCCCTCTAGACTGTAAGCTCACTGTGGGTGGGAAATGTGTCTATCAACTCTGTTATGTTGTTATATTGTACTTTCCCAAGTGCTTGGTAGAATGCTCTGCACACAGCAAGCACTCAATAAATACAATGATTAATTTAGCTGGAGATAACTGTGATGAGTCACCTGTAATTCAAGATTCTCACCTTGCCCTAGGAATAGCAGTATGTTCTTCAACTCTGAGCTGTTGGGCTACAAAAATGTCCAGTGGTCATGGTGGTCCTGCTGCTGTGAGTCAACAGATCTAACTGACAGTAATCAGAGAAGAAGTATGGCCTAGTGGAAAGAGCATGGGCCTGGAAATCAGAGGATTTGGCTTCCAATCCCAGCTCCTTTCTCTCCTGCTCTGTGATCTTGGGCAAGTCATTTAACTTTTCTCTGCCCCCGTTTTCTCAGTTGTGAAATGGGGATTAAATCCTACTCCTTCTTACTTAGACTGTGAGCTCCAAATGGGCCAGGGACTATGACCAATCTAAATATCTTGTACTTACCCCAGTGCTCAGTACAGTTCTTGACACACAGTAAACACTTAATAAATACCTTACGGAAGGTTAACTATTATTAGCAGGAGCCTACTAGCTCACCTCCAACCAAATAGCAAATGGCCATCTTACAACACACTTTGAGCACCATCGAGTTATTCTAGATCTGTAAATAGTGGCCTTGAGTGGAATAGACTAAATAATGCAAATTAGTTTGTTTTTTAAATCCTGTTTAAAAGTTTGTTTGTTTTCCCCCAGCTGTCCTACCCTAAGCTTGGAAAACACTGATTAAAAAAAAAAAAATCAATACTGTCTTGATCTATCCCACCAGTGAGACTTCCGGTTGGAAATGTGTGTTTCTTTGGGGCTACTAACGTTCTATTAGTTCATTGGCTAGCAATTTATAAATACCAAAGAGGTATTACATATTTTACCTTGAAAAGATGAACACTTTTCTCTTTCCTTATTGGTAAGATGAGCCCTGATATTTTTGAGATATTTTCATCCTTAGTAATGCTTCCTTTGGAAGATGAGGAATTCAGAAAGGAAATAGAGGCTAATTTACCCCCAAATTTAAAAAGATGAAAAGCTTACAATTGTTCTTCTGTTAGAAATGGCATCTATTTAGTAAAATGAAATGCTCTTGGGCCTCACACAAAAGTGCAAGCGACCTCTTAATGGTGAAATTAAAATCTAGAGGCAAATGAACATGACTAGATTGTAATTGCTACTCTCTACTGAACATCCAATCATTATATTCCAGTGTATGTAAAATAGACTTTGAAACTGCTAGGTTTTAAGGTTACGAAGTTGGATTTTAAGAGATGGTATCTCACTCCCTTGGAAAAAAAAAACCACCTAACCTGCTACAGAAAAGCCATCCATCATTTTCACCAGGTCTTTTAAAGACCAGACTCCGCACAACGTGGGCCCGAAAAGCACTTCCTTCCCTACGGCTCTGGCTCTGTTTCATTTTTGAAAAGAGAAAATTGTTTCAGCCAACAAGGAGGCAACATTTGCCCCATTTTTAATATTTCAGACTGACTTTTTAACCACTCAAAAATGCAGTTTGTTTTATGTAGGCGCAGCCTGGAGCAAGTTTATGATGTAAGTGAGAGAGAGAGGGGGTCTCTGAGGGCACAGTTCTCAGCTTGTCGGTGCCTCAGTTCTCAATGGTTAATCACTGTACACCCATCTCAGCAACTGTTGACACAAAATAGGTGGAGATCAGGTCTGTGCAAGTACAAAATACCAGAAAGGCAAACTATATGTAAACACTCTTAAGACAGATTTGACAAGAGTAGACCTAAACCTGACTTGTTGGGAAACTACACACTTTTAAAGCTTCCCCTTCCCCCACTCTGTAAAAGCTTCAGTTCTCCTTACAACATTTCTTAAAAGAAAAAAAAAACACATTTCCATCTTGAACTATCAGAAGTCTAGTTAGACAGACATTTGTCTCCCTTGATTCACACAAAACACAAATAGGCTTCTGCATGAAGGGATTCTGTTAATATAGTTCTCTCTTATCCTTGGAAACAAACCATATTAAAAAATATAAAGAAACAAAAAGTTATTTTTCTGACCTATAAAATGCTCAAAAAGGAGCCACAGGATAATGCTTAAACAATCTTTTAATCTTATCTTACTGACATCTGACATCCCATTAGTTACAGATTATTAATGCATCCACTAAAAAGTTTGTCAGGTACAAAATTACTGTAGCAGGAGATTGAATGCCTGAGGAAAAAACAAATTTTGCTGCACAATAACTTTGAAAATACCAAGTCCATTATCTATCATGCTCTCGGTACATATAAACATTGTCTCCAGCACACAGCATACAGCTAAAGTAACTGTTGATTTATCTTTATTAAAAACTTTACAATGACAAAGCATACTTTTTTCATGTTTGGTGATAAATCATTGCTGGGTGAAATAAATTTAAGTCACTGATTTGCTTGTTTCAAATGGGGAAAATTACTGAAAAATGTAATTCCTTTTTATGCTGTCCTCAACCCTTAAAGATGACTTTTTCCCACTTGTGGCACGCCTGATGTGTTAGTATTGGACAGAGATCATTTACAATCTTAACATTATGGTTACCGTTCCTTCTTTTCCCACTTGGAGATTCTTTCCCCAGCCCCCATCACAAAATGTTCCAAATTCTGTTTGCCAACTGTATTAATTGCTTGAGGCTTAAAAGGGAAATGTTATCAAAGTTAAAAAGGACCATCAGTCAGCCACTAGTGTCTTCCCTTACCAACTATCTTCTCTGACCAAGAAAAACAAATTAATAATAATGTTGGTATTTGTTAAGCGCTTACTATGTGCAGAGCACTGTTCTAAGCGCTGGGGTAGATACAGGGTAATCAGGTTGTCCCACATGAGGCTCACAGTCTTAATCCCCATTTACAGATGAGGTAATTTAGGCACAGAGAAGTTAAGTGACTTGCCCAAAGTCACACAGCTGAGAAGTGGCAGAGCCTGGATTCGATCCCATGACCTCTGACTCCCCAGCCCATGCTCTTTCCACTGAGCCACGCTGCTTCTCTAATTCAGATTTGACTTCCATAGCCTGGTCTTCCAAATCTGGGATGGTCTTTTCCATTCTCTGAACAGAAATGCCTGAATTAAATGGAATAATGTTAACAATCTACACCCAATTATTATTTACCACTCCTATCTATATCACCCCATGTATCTATTGACTCAAAAGAGAATGTACTCCCGAAATATATGTTATTTAGAAAATCAGTGGTCTGACTTAGTGGATAGAGCATGGGGCTGGGAGTCAGAAGGACCAGGGTTCTAATCCCAGCAACACTTGTCTGCCGTATGACCTTAGGCAAGTCACTTAACTTCTCTGGGCCTCAGTTACCTCATCTGTAAAATGGGGATTAAGAGTGTGAGCCCCATGTGGGACAGAGACTGGGTCCAACCTAATTTACTTATATCTACCCCAGTGCTTAGAACAGTGCTTGGCACAAAGTAAGCGCTTAACACATACCATTATTAGTAGTAGTAATATTATTAGTAGTAATAATAATAATAATAATAACTCAATCAGTCATTTGCCTCTAGTCTGACTGAGTCTCCAAACAGAGTTGGGAAAGCTAGAACCTTGTGAGTCCCACATGGGATAGGGACAGTCCCCAACTCAATTTTCTTGTATCCACTCCAGCTTTTAGTACAGTGCCTGGTACATACTTAGCGCTTAACAAATACCATCATCATGGCTCCCCAAGAAAACCCTACACCAGAGGTAGGCACTTCCCCTGTAAGACTTTGTAATTTATCTTGTTTCAATTAAGGGCTCTAAAACAGCTTAAAGCACAGGCTGGAGGACCAACAAAATTACACTGTCCAAAAATTTTGCAAAAATGTGTTTTTCTTGATTAGAAGGTCCTGATTTGTTCCCACAATATCCCCCCAACAATTTAAGAAGAAAGTCCCAGCCAGTAGCAGAGATGCCAGGACCTACATGGAGTGTTGCACGTAAACATCTACCATCTTCATAAGAAATTAGCGTATGTTTATTAATGACCATCTCCCGAGCAAAATCCGTGGACAAATTTGCTACAAAACAAAAACAAACAAAAAACAGGAGCAAAGTACAATTAGCTGGCTATATGTGATTTTCAAAGAGAATCGTTTGCTGGAAATTTTCAAATATACAGACAGAAGCAATGTCAATGATGAACTCCTAAGATCCTCTGACATGACAATACCTGATGGTTTCTAAATTCATAGCTCTTCTCCCTGTGAGCTATTTGCTCAGCTTTTCTAATAATACCTTGGTTGTCTGGCAACTCTCCAGGATTGTCTCAGGCAATATGCAAGCTAAACATTTTTTTGACTGATTTCAATATTTTCTTGTGAGTAGCTAGGTGGCATTTTATCTAGTGTGCATTACTGATTGCTGTAATCTAAGCACAGAATGAGACTGTAAACATAATATTATTATTATAATTGAAATTCAAGGAGAAAAGTAGAACAATTAGCTAAGTCAATAAAAACAAAAATGTTTAAAAACTCGGTTGTAGGGGGCTTTAAATTAGGTATCTTTTTAATATTTGAATACTGCACCTGATGTTTCATTATTCAGCTTGGAAGGTTAACTTGTTATAACTATAGTCTGAAAAGTTCAAAATTATTACCACCTGCTCAATAGTACATGTATTTTTGGTTTTCCCTCTTTCTGGGAAATTAAAGCCAAGAAAACTGACCATATGTCTTTTATTTTACTTCCAAATCGCAACAGAATTAAAATGCAGAACTTCCTATAAGGAAATATATTCTTTTCTACATCTGGTCACGAATATTGACAAAACAATATATTGCTAATGTTTAAGCAACATCTGTAAATGTATTATTAAATTATGTTGGGAGGCTAAAGCAGAACAATTCTTTGAAATCCAATGACCCTTGGATTGATTTTAGAATATGGACATTGAAGAGATAATTTGTGAATGTTTTAACAACTAAGCACCTACATTTACTAGATCTTTGATTAAGCATAAAAATGTGTGAAATGATTACAATGAATCAAAGAGCAACTTGACCTTTACAACTTTGAGTTGTTACTAAAATAAAAGAGATTCTATTTTCTTAAGACAAGTTTACTATTTTACCTGCCAGAGGCTTAGAACCTCCAAGGAAAACACACTATTTTCCTGGTAATAAATGGCAAGCAACACTCGCTTTTCAGTCTTAAATCATAAACTGTACGCATGGAATTGTTACATAAAATATGCCCTTGGATGTTAAGATATATGAATATAAGGAGAAAGGAAAAGAAAAATATTCTCTTGCTACACACAGACTGTATCAAACAGACTACATACCATTTAGAGTCTACATTGCCTACTGAAAAAATAAAGAAATGGTTATTTTAAGAACAGTTTCTTAATGGGAGAGGGTTTTTCCTCAGAAGAGGTGAACTGGAAAAATTGCACAATAAACCCTACCCTAACTCTTTTCTGGGATAAGTGACAATGTTTCTCTTTCTGTATGTCTCAATCATAGAACAGAATATTTTAATCGCAAAAGAAAAACACCCCGTGAGCTCTATGTCATGTTTCTTGTAGCATAAGGGCCTTTTTTATGGTTAATGTCCAACTGAAATGGGTAATGGAGAAGGTGCTGGGAAATGCACTATTAGCTGATACTGGAGGGACAGGGGGCTAGTTTGGATTTTTTCTCATTACATTAAAGGCACCTCCAAAAAAATCATTCAATCAAAAAATTTAAATCAAAACTACAACTCAAGCCATAAAAACAGTAAAGCATACCCAGTTTTGCCAAGAAAGCCCATTTCAGGCACATAGGATAGTCCCTAGTGACAAAATTAAGGAATTTTCTTTTGATGACCTGCATCTGCTTAGGTGTGGCACAAGATGGTATCAGAAGAAATGGTTGCATGAGGCAGGAAGTGTAGGATAATGAGTGAACAGTACAGCACAGGTTTTCCTTAAGCCCTATGTCTCAGGAGAAATGGGTCAATCAATCAACAGTATTTATTGCCCGCTTACTGTGTGCAGAGCACTGTATTAAGTGCTCGGGAGAGAACTGGTACATATGCTCTTTGCCCCAAGGAGGATACAGTCTAGAGGAGACGGAGGTACTCTACTTGCACAACAAGAAAAAAAAAATGTGAGTTATAAAGTTGATATCCGATATGGCGTCACCTTTTCATAACACAGTTTGGTTTCAACTATTTGAGCATTTCAGCTGCAAACATATTTTTGGCCTGAAATATTATTAGGACAGTTGCTTCATTTTTGCTCTTCATTTTGCCAGGGTGAATGTGACCTAAAACATCTATTCGTTCTAATCAATTTTAGAATCTAATTCAGAAACTCGATCATTTCGAAAACCAATGGCATGTGAGAGCTGCATCCCCAAGGGGCATCATGGAATATGAACAGAGAAGAAAAGTCTTCTTTGGATTTATTTTCTTTCTCCTATTGGTCCAGTTGTCATGAAGAAAATAAAAGGGCATTAAACCGATTTCTCTTTAAGATCAAATTTAAACATTTACCACAGTCCATATTTAATTCAATTTTTTAACCAACTCAACAAGAACAAAGAAACCTTCTTCCTTCTGTAAACTTTAAAAAGTCCTTAAGTATACCGAATGATGAAGCTGAAGAATTTATTATGAGTGTATGCAGCAGCTCCTTTAGGAAATCCAACATTTCTTCTCTGGGCTTACTATCAGAGTAATGTTTTTCAGGCACACTTGCATATTCCCATTTGTTATGTGGCTGCCAATAATTCTTGACTGATCTACACCCCGCCTGCCCTTCAGCATTTCATTTAATCTCTGCACCAGTGATTTACAGTGACTCATCACTAATACCAAAATGTACATGTGGGTTAACAAGTTTCGAAGAATCTAAAAGTGAAGGCAGAGATTTTAGAAAGTTGCTGCTACAGAATGACATGAGAATAAATTGAAGAAATGCAGACAAATCTTAAATTGATACCGTAGCCACCTTCAGAAGAAAGGAACTGGGGAATCCATTCTGGGGTAATCCCTACCAAATAAATAAGATTTTTCCCTCTAATTTAGGAAAGAGAAAGATCATTTCCATTTTAGTACATGAAAGTATCACAGTTTCTGTTTTCTGTCACTTCATCAATCTCTTTAAGATGCCTTTTGGATACTTTCATTTTAGCATCACTGCCCTTTAATAATAAGCCAAATCAAGTATTGGAACGTCACTGTTTCAACAGACATGATTGACAATAATCTTGACCTACTCTGTAACTTGAAATCACAGAGGAAACTCCCAGCCACCAGCAATTTAGCTGTAATTCCATGAAACAGCTGTCAAAGAACAAGAGCCCAACCATGTAAAAGTCTCGCATCCACCAATACACGTAGCTCTTCCATTTACAAAAATCTGTAACAGATATTTCCAGTTATATGAATGACATTAGGTTTGCTTTGATCAAAATGAAGTGAATGTCTCCAGTGATAAAAACCCATAAAGGACAGACCGTGGTGATGCAGAGAATAGTATCTACTTATGCTTTAAAAGTTATTTAATTAAAGTTTCCATTAGACCATGACTCTTGGAAGTCATGCCCCTAAATGAGATCCTTCATCTGTACCTACTTTCAAATAACAAAATTAGTCAGTCAACAATATTTCCCGAACTCTGTGGCAGAGCATGACACAGAAAAGATAGATAACTATCTTGATTTTAGATTAACGATTGGATGAAAAGATGAATTTTCCAAATGCTCTGGAAATTTCTGTTCAGAGTTTTCTTAACGTTAAGGAGGGTGCCTTCATTTACACATGGCTTTGAGGATCTTCCATCACACACACCAGGCAGTATCAGAACTCTTCCTTTCTCAAGATACCATCGGTAGTTAAATTTACAGAATTCATTTGCTAGCATTGAGAAGTAGAAACAGAAGGCTACTCCACCTGTAGAAACAACTATCTGTCAATAGCCACCTGCCTTCGGTCTCCCGAACTGGAGTTAACCGCTCCACAGTGTGACTATTGTCAGGGAACGTATTAAGACTTTTTTAATGCATTCAGGAGTCAACTTGAGAAAACAACAGAAAAACTGCTTATGCAGAAAAAGTGTTGCCTCTGAAGATACATGAAATGTGGCCTAGATAAAAATTAAAATACCTCATTCCAAACTGTGGTTTCAATGGGACTTAAAAGGAAGATTCCATAGAGACTTAAAAAAATGCATTACTTCTGGAAACACAGTTTTAGATACACCGAGCATTCAGTTTGTTGCTTATCCACTGACTAAAAGGGCTGCAAAAAATTGATCTCCCAAGGCTGCTGTAAGGTCACAGAAATTGATAACCCTTACAAGCTATGCTTATGTGAATTTGTCTGTGTCTCACAGATAGTGCACTTTGTAAATTAATCCTCCAAAGGCAAATATATTGTAAGTAGCTTGTTATCTCTAAAGTACTAAATTGAAGAATACATGGGATTATATTGACAGAAATTACATTTTCTGTAATGGGGTTTAATATATCTGAAATCTCTCCCATAGGCTCCTAGTCTCTCTAACAGAGAAGGGTTTGTTAATGTAGGTGCAATGGGCATCAAGACCAAATTTATTCACTAAAATGGATTAGGCCATGTAATCAGAGCTTCAGTAATATTAATCTCTGACACTTATTGAATGGAAAAAAAATACTTTTGTCTGCAAACTAGCACTCCCTCTTCCTTTTTCCCAGATGGCTTTCTGCTGGCTTTGGCCCTTTTTCTAGGTTGTACTTCAAAGAGGATAATGTTTCCCCATCATAAACACTAATCTAAAAATATTAGAAGAATTAATTAGATACACTTAGTTTTAAAGGGTATTAGATTTTGATGCCTTTCAAATTTGACACTTACTCTGGTTCCCTATATGACGGTTTCAATACACAGAGGGCTATAAATCTTACTTTTTGAAAGTCTTGTTGCCACAGACTTGTTCATTAAGTTTGAATTCTTTTGATTGGGTCTCACCATTTAACTTCAGTCACTAAAAATAGCAACTTAAGCACTACCTTCAAGATAACAAGGAACACCACTGATGGAAAATAGAAAGAATTTTGACCTTTTCAATACACCAATGGGAGAAGAAACAGATTCTCCTTGGACGTAACCTCAGAGAAACTGAAAAAATCTAACTGAATTCTGTTGAGCAAGAAAATGAAACATGGCTGATATAAATTGTGGCGAATTTGAGAAAACAGAAAAAAAACCCAATTTTAAAAAAACACTGTAAGTTGACTTTCCGGCAGTCTAGGGGAAAAGAAATATTTCAGAATATGATTGATGTACATTGAGAAAATGTTTATTTATACCAAAATATGGCTGTTAGTTGTAGTTTTGGTGGGAACGGCCAGAGCTCAAGCTCAAGAATGCTTTAAACTCTTTCACTGACAACCCACTCAACACACACACACACACACTCACTCTGAACTTGGGACAGTTCAGCTGAAAATAGGACAAGTGGCCACCCTAGCTGTACGAGTGCAATTATTCCTTCCTTTCTCCCTAAGAAAACAGCCTACATACAAAATCACTTCTGCATCCACAAACCACCAGGGAAAGAAGGCAACAGCTGGGTGTGTCTTCTTAATGCAAATCATTAGTTGCAGGTTGCCAGAGGCTGGAATACTGATTGTATGTAAACACTAAGTCAAATTACTTACCAATTGTTCACTTGAAGTATGGTGAGTCCCGTGTCTTGTGCCAACTGTTTTTTCTGTTCTTCGGAAGGGTAAGGATGCTGAAAGAAATGAAAATATACAACTCTTAGAATAGAAAATCTAGACCACTTTTTTCAGTAACCTAAGAGCCTGGTGAAGTCTGTAATTAAAAGTGAGAATGCTGAGGTGTGTTACTTTTATAATTATTAATGGAATACTACATCATCTAATTAATGACAGTAAAAGACAAGCCAATTACAAAGATTAGTGAAGTGTATAAATAGCTATTTAGGATACTTGCAGTACCTAGATACTGACTTTATACTTAACGGTTTTATTTGTTGCAATAACAATAAGTTTAGTACCTGCTGTATGCAGAGAATTAAAGTTAGGATAGAGTTTTGTTATTTTTTTTCAACTGACAGTACCAAATTCAAAGACTGTGTCACTTCACGGGAAATTATTTTTGAATAGAAACCTCTCAGCGATTATTCACTGAGACTCTTGCTCTCAATAGTTGAGAAAACTGGACCTTGATCATACTTCTCAGGGAGCAAAAATAAGTTGCCTCTAAAGTCTCTGTCCTGTCAACAAATGCTGGAATTCAGAAAACAGAACCACAGCAAGGTTAAAGATCAATTTATTTTTGCCTGCAATTAATAATATAGCTCTCTTGCATTCCACCATGAGGCACAGTATAAAAACAGAACTAGGAAAGAGGACAATGACAAAATGAAAATTATTTGGAGGAAAATTCATGCCAAAATTAGACTTGGAAGAGCAAAACCTAAACATAGATGACTTAAGAGTGGTCAACACTACCATTTTCATTCACTTGAAAGAAAAGGGAGAACTGGCAATAGAATTCCCACTGATTAATATATCCTCATATTTGGAAATTAATAAGAAAATAACTTCCCAATAAATTATCCAGTCTGTTGGCTATTACCTGTAGGAAAGGCGAATCCAACGTGGAATTTTACTGTCTGTGAACCCTAAGCTTAAGTCTGGTACATTGCATGCTAATAATCATTAATTTCATTAATAGCATCGAATGTAGCAGGTTCAAAAAAGCATGTTAATGGCTGCCTCAGTACCTTTATATATTATTTTTACAAGTTCAATAGATATGAGACGATTAGTGTGTTGGGGGGTAGGAGTGGAGATGTCAGCTGTTTCTGTAAACATTTCAATTTTCTTTGGCTTTGTCACTAAATCAATAATGCACACGTCCTTGCTTTCATGAGCTAACAGTGGCTTTCTCTAAAGAGTGTCAAATATTTTCAGATGACATCATAATTAATTCTCACTACAGCCTTCTGAGGGAGACACATGGAAGGTTTCCTCCATTTTACAGGTAAGGAAGCTTCCACACAATGCACAGACTACACATACCTATCCTTATCTCATGAATCAGAGGCAGAACTCATTTTTTTCCATTCCACAGCAGCCACTCGATCAGTGAGCCTCAAACTACTCTGGGTGGGTTATCTCAGTTCAATGAAAATTGGCTGCATAGTTCCCTCTCTTATTTCTGCTCAGAGGCCCTATTAGGGTCTCCCATGGAGGCCTTCCTAGATGTACTTTCCAAGCACTTAGTACAATGCTCTGCACAGAGTAAGCGCTCAATAAATATAATTGAATGAATGACAGGGTAGAGTAAAATCACTGCATTTCGTCTTTATCAGTGAAGTACCAAAAGGCATAGCCAACTAAAGCTTGCATCCAAAGGGTTTATAAATATAATACTGTTCAAAGATATTAGGATCAATACCTTGCTGTATGTAATCGTATCACTAAGCGCATCTAAGATCTCATAAATATGTAAATCGAATGAATTTGTTACTTAATTAGAATTTGGGCCTAAAGTATATGGTCTCATAGCAACATGCTTTCCACTGAATATGGTTTAGAACCAACCAGGTCTGCTTCAGAAATTCTTAACTGCCACTGACAGATGCATGCTCTCTAAATGCTGCACAAATAGACATTCAGTAATGTTAATGACATCGTTTCAAGAAACGGGCCAAAAAAGTAGTTTATTCTGCCACTAATTTGGGCCCAAATTCTGTAATTATTCTTCCATGGTCTTATGTGACCCAATATACATGACCCAACATCAATATATAACAGTATTTCAAATGATTGGTAACATAATGCTCTAACATGACAAAACTGCACCAAGCCAATATTTCCAGGCCCAGAAACCAAATTTACAACCCATTCCAAGAACATTAAATCCATTTCCAAATCTACAATGATTAAATTCATTTATACTATTTCCCTGTTGAAAGCATTTAACTTCAAAATTTCCAGCCTAGTGCATATATAAAGAATCTTTCCCTTCGATAACATTTTCCCACAGAATATTTTTAGTCCTCTTGGAAACCACTGGGTCTCACTACGTTCAGTAGTATATCAATAGTCTCTCCAATTTAATCTGATGGCCATATTATTAATATTTATGCCATTTATTCTTAGTTACATTGCAAATTGGGAATTGTTACAGTAATTTACTCATGCTAGGCTTTGAAGAGGATGTTTTCATGCCTGTTTGTGAGTCAATGTATATACATTCTTATGAAACAAATGGAATTCATATTTGACTTCAGCAAGCGTCGTTCTGCAAATTCTCCTCGAACCATTAAAATAGTCAGTTCCGTTTGAAAGGACCAAAACGAGTTCTTCAAAACTTCAAGTTCAAGTCTGTAGTGCCTTCTTCATTTAATTTGGCTTCTGATTTCATAATATAAATATCATATATTGAGAAAGTTTTATTCTTCTTATTTCCTTCTGTCACTTTTCATGTGATCTGATTTTAAGTAATTGGAACAAACTGTGTCTAATTTCATGCAGCAAGCAATAATTGCTAAGCAGCCTCAAGCTATTGGGATCAAGAACTCTGTCTCCATTAAGCAATTTTCAATTGTTCAAGATTTTTTTTCCAAATGGACAAGACCGGATAAAATTAGGGCAATGGGATAGTATGGCCACTGTAATCGCTAAAATATATCAAAACAAAATTCCTAAATCAGGGTACATTTAAGGGCACAAGATTCCTCCCCCCCCCAACCCCCACAGTCTAGTAGTTATTGGCTTAGTGTAGCATAAACTTCCAATTTCATGAAAAATCTATAATTGCTATAATCACATGAAAGCCATGACTTCATGTAGCTAATCCCCAGCCAGCCAAAAGTTCACAAAGGGGTAGGCTTTTTAACTGAAACTTAATATGTTTAAAATATCTTAAATGCTGTGCATCCTTCTTATATAAGCTTTTTTTTGTGGACTGAATGAGCTATTCCTTTGTAGTTTTAATTTTTTTTTTTTCCGACAAAGGGCCTACGGGCCACAGGCAAGAGTCTGCTGTAAAAACATTCGAAGTCCTCCCGCATTCCCACCCACGGGGCTGTCGCAGACATCACACTGCAATAGAGATAAAGAGGGAACCCTGAGAGTTGCCATTTTATAGAGAAATAGGAAGTTCATTCCAAACCTTTGCAGATAATCTTTTTGCAAACACGAGAATGGCAGCTTTGTATTTCCCTGAGCACCTTCCCTTGGGTTTTGCTCAGAAGGACAAATACACTGGTCTAAAAAATATGAAGCCTTACTGATGAATGAAGGGCCGACTCCACTCTCCCCATCTCCCTAATCACCTTGGGATATCAAAGCAAATTTGACCACAGTCCAATAGTCAGTGACTTGAGACCTTTACTTTGTTGTGTACATTAGTCTCATGCCATTATCTCTTAAAAGCTTAATTATTTGCAAACAATTGATCAAGATGGGAATTTGAGAAAGGATATGCTTGGGCCACTGGGAGGGCTGCAACACATTAAGAGAGCAAACAAAATTACCTTTAGATCTTACAATAAGAATTAACGATTAAGACCCTGGGTAGGGTAGTGCAGTAGCTGTAAAGGTCTTTCTGGAGTGTTTCCCATTTGATCTGCATTAACACCTCAGGAATGAGGGAAGGCCATAAAACAGTGATTATGTATGGGGAAGCTGACCCCCTCTTCCAGCACCAACTCAACCCACGTGGATTAGGAGAAGGCATACCAGCCCTCCTCAGGAAACAGAGGGCAAGTAGGATACAGTGAAAAAATTAGCTTGGGCGTGGTGACATCCCATCCAAAAGTAAATGGTAGCCATTGAGCAGAAGAGGAAACGGCGGTCCTCACAAAGAAAAAATGCGACGCCTGCACAAATCTACTCTTTACTGCACAAATCTACTCTTTACTGCACAAATCTACTCTTGAAACAGAGACTGTTTGCCACTATTAATGTGCTTTTGAGCCCCTGCAATATTAATCTCAATAACGACTTAGTAGAGCAGTGGTTGCTTAATAACCCTATCGGAGTTTGCCTGCCTATGGAAATGATTCCCAAGGTGGGTGGATGCCCAGGGTATTAAGAACAGTTAAGGAACAGTTGGAAATACTAAAAATAGCAATGCAAAATGTGTGTCTGAGCACTCGTTTTAACAGTAAAAGAAATAAAAGTGACCAAGCGATCACTCGCTTATTCATGAAAGCTATTTTTATATTGTATTTAGAAGGGAGAGCTGCACTGTGGCATTAAAAGTCAGTTTGTTTAACACACAAAGAGAGCTTGTTTACCAAAACAATCAATAAGACTTCTTCTGATGACCATCAATGGGGAAAAAGAAACCCTTCAGTAAATACAGATGGAAAATGTCCAGCTTCATATCTTAATGATACTCCTTGTCCAAATGTGCTCCTTTCATCAAATTTTCCACCACTGACTGCAAATGGGGATGCCAGGACAGTGATACACTTTATCTTATCTGCCCTGGTAACCGAGTATCAATAACATTCTCTCCCTCACTGCCTTGCCCACTATAACAGCACATTGTAATGGCTGCAGAAAATTTGAAAATAATCCTGAACAGAGCTTGCCGCTGAGATAATGGTAGGCTAAACTGTCCCTTCTCAAACCTCAGATTAGTAATTTCTTGTGACACACAACTGCTTCTATACCAAAACTGCAAAACAGCTATAACAAAGCAATAGAGGTAGAAGCAATTTTCAGGCAAAATGTTACATGTTATACTTTAAAAGGTATGGGAATAGGCACTGGAAGAGCCGATCTAACATGAGGAGTTATGGCATCTGTCCAATATAACCCTTATCAAGGCAATGTTCTGTTGCTTGGCTGAATATGTTGGGAGAACAATTTCGGAAGTTCTTTTATCCTTTTTCCTCCAGCCCTCTGCCTCCTCCACAGCATTAATATAAACTGACCTTGAGCTAAACTTGGATATGTGATGGAGAGATACTCCCTTTAAAGAAAAAAAAAAAGCTCCTCATGGACTTTCCATGTTTAACCACTAAAATTCCTGTGCTTTGTTAAATGTCCGTGAGTTTCTTTTGGTTTTTTTTGTTGTTGTTGTTGTTTTACAATCAGGAATAATAAGGGCCTAAACAACATTTAGTAATTTTCCATTGTCTAAAAAAGATGGAGGATGAACTGGCTAAATTACCTTAATTTAATTTTACATTTAACTTGAAATTTTGCCAACCAAAACTTTTTCACTGTAAGTACACTTGCTGTACTATTTTTCTTTCCTAAGTATGGGTTCTGACTGACTTACACTGTAACAATTACATTTATGTAGGATACTTCTTTTCCTTAAATAAAAAAAAAGAAATCCATAATGCTTCCTTATTGTCTTTCAGCTTTATGAATTAGTTTTACTGTTTCAGTGAATGCTTTTTTTGTCTCCTGACTGCACATTATCAAAGAGACACTTTGTGCCTGTCATTTACATTACAAAAGCTGTGCACCGTGTAGTCTAAGAACATAGCTTGAATTTATAGTAGTTGAGTCCTGTATCCCTGCACATGTTGGAATCAAAAGAATAACGAGGGTTTCTGCACCAGCTAAGTAGCCAGAAAGACTTGGAACATCATCGAAGTCACAATTTTATTTCAACCTACTTTCTTAATTCTCAGCCAATGCTCTTAGATAGCCTACCTATTCATTGGCTAAATGTATTATATTTGTTGTTTAGCATTTATTTACTCTTTCTGCAATCCAGTTGAATCAGTTCACTAATTTCATTTACAACCAGCACTGGCTAGAATAAGTTACCAAGATGAGGTGTGCAAGTAGGAAAGTCAAGTAGGAGTTTATAGACTTGATCTTATCTCAGAAGAATGACATAAGCAGTAAGGAAAAACTGAACACTTGTTAATATTTCATAACAATCTTCATATTTGAACTGCACTAATGGAATATCTTTACAATGAAGGGCAGTGAAAACAGTATGCTTCCTCACTCAGTAACAAGTGGCCTTTTTCAGCTAAACTGAAAGCATTTTCCCTCCCTCCATTTTATCGTTTGGGGTGTCTATTCAAGAACTTATTTTATTTACTTTACTGTACATCTTAATAGTTTATAACCTTGATAAACTTTAAATACTAAATATATATCTTAAAGGCACAATGATCCATTTCTGCAATTTCTTTTCAAACAAGTGTCCAAATTTCCTGGAAAAATGGCCCATTCCACATTGGTAGTTGATTTATACTCTCACTGGGCTGCATATGTGAGAGCATATCACATTCATGGCTCTCAAATTAAACAAAGAAATAATAATGGCATTTGTTAAGCACTTACTATGTGCCAAGCACTGTTCTAAGTGCTTGTAGCTAACCACAGGAAAGATAAATTTTTAAGTAAAATAAAATTAACAGCTCCAGGTCCATCCTTTGCATGGGCACTTGGAATTTTTATGAAGAAAAGCTCACCATATTCAGCTCTCTCTCTCATCTTTGAAAACATTTGAGAAAAAAATGTCAAAAATGAAAAGGAATGGTAAAATGGAAAGTATTACTAGGAAAAGATTTAGTTCACGGCAGTGTTCTTTACATCATATTCTGTTATTTCATTCATAATAATCCAAACCTGTTTTATTGTTAGACATTAAAATAAATTTTTCCTTTTTGGAAGCTCACAGCAAATAAATTCACACTCAGTGCTTTGCACACAGTGCTGAATAAATACGATTAAATGAATGAACATACAAAAAGTCCATGTAATGGTGAAGTGGCCATAAACTAAAAAATGGGAATCTAAATCATACTACTAGTTAAATGTGTTGGTATCCCGATTATTCAATATCATTATACCTCAAGTCAAGTACATAACATTGCTCAGTTATTTTGACTTCTCCCGTTAGGATTACTCCAAGAATTTATGGGCTAAATTCAATCCCAGACAATTTTCATAACTATCGCGCTACCACCAGAATTGAGCCCCATTTGTCATGGATTACATTGAAAAAAACTATTGGCACTATATTCCATGTCATGGCATCAGACACACATACGATTCAAACTCCATCAGATAAAAAACAAAACAAAAAAACTCCATTGTTTCTGGATCCAGTTTCCAGCAGATTAGTTCAGGTAAGTATCTGCCAACCAGAGTCTCTTTTAATAATTACTCATTGTCTTTAAAACTGACTTCACAAATTTCTAAACAGGTAGGGTTGGAAACTATCCACCAACTCATGTAAATTATAGCAATAGAGGTTGTAATCCCACGAAGTTCCCCCCAGAGCCTATATTTGTTTTCTCCATTTCTTTCTCTCTCTTGCTGGGTGTTCTCTATTTCTAAAGTTCCCTCCCTCACATCCTACAATCTACTCTCCCCACTGTCCGCCACCCTCCTCATCCCATCCGATATTATAGAGAATGAACTCCAAACTACACCTTACTGGGTCACACAATTATAATGAAATAAGGTGAAAGGAGTGTGTGCTAATCAACAGGCTCCCTCACATACGGGGTTTCCTTTTGAAAGTGGCCCAGTGGTTTTAAAGAGAAAAAGGCATCTCATAGGCACACTGCAAACCACTACTATGACCGTCCAGAACTGTTCAAACTGTTAGAAACTCACCTACAGCATTTAGAACGGGAAGATCTACCAACAACTTGATGAATGCATTTGTGTTTTAAACTTCGAAGAGAAAGGACTTCAAGGTTACTAGGAGAAAGTACAAGATGAAAAGCAACACTACTACTCCTAAACCTTTTCTAGTTGAAGGCAAATCGCCAGTGCCTGAAAGGATGCCCATCCTGTATTAAATATTCACGACGTATCCTTGTGAAACAATAAGGTGACCATACGATATAGGCAGAACAACAAGTATTCTTGACGGGTTATTTTCTTTTTTAATGTATTTGAAGATCTAGAAAAAGGGAAAAAAAAGAAAGAGAGAGAGAAACCATGCTGCTCCCAATAAGACTAAAGACCCCTGGAACTGGTACACATTCTCTGGTGCTAATTTTCCCACTTAAATTACAGTGATGGTGTAGCCTCATCTCATTAGAGATCATTGTCCTCAGTAGACAGTTGTGTTTATGGGGGACTCTTGCTGTTCCACACCTGCTGCTCAGGTTGCTATGTGATAAAAGACTGCATACAAACAGCAGTCTTGAGCTTGCTGGACTGCAACTGATGAGCCTAGGCTAATTCAGGGGTGATTATGTAGTTTACTGGACCACTAAACCTCTTTAAGCTTGTAATTACTGCCTATTTGAGTAAAGAACATTCAAAAGCAATTCACTGCATCATGCCTGCCACAGCTGGAAGCAGACTGCCAGCAGTCTGTGGGGACATTAAAATCTACAGGGACAGGGATTGAAGCCCAGCTAGCAGGCACTCAGAGCAGCAGCCAAGTGTGCTCACATTCCATCTCACCTTTTCTGACCAAGCATACCATTAAAGGTGTAATGAAAACTATAGAAAAGTAATAAAGATGACAAATAATGGTATATAATGGAAGGAACTACATTTTAATGATTTTTTTTATTGTATAAGGCTAATTCTTTTCTCAAGAATCTTTGCAATGCCAAAAAAAGAAAAAAACCCTTCTCAAGTGCTCTCTGCTCCAGGCATTTAATACTCTGGATTCTTGTTAAAATCTCATCAAAATTTCTGGAAACAAAATATGTTCCTTTCTTGTACTGCAAAGCAACTGGCAAGTCAAAACTTTTTAAGGGTTTTTCACCAAGTCAGCAATATACATGAACTTAACTGAGGGGGGCGAAAAAAAACATCTAACTTGTTGATTGACATTTGGTGCAATCATGTAACTATATTTTGCTACTAACTGAATGTCTCAAAGGCCCCTCTATGGATTTTACTTACAAGAAACCAGAAGATTTGGGAAGAATCAGTATTTATCAATGTTCTCCTTTTCTTTTACTGTCTCCTTAACAACTGCATTTCTTTTGTATTACAGAAGTGTAAAACATGCTTTGCATTGCCGTGGATATAATTATTACTTGTCTCTGAGTAACAAAAAGGACTGGAACTTAATGAAGGGGGATTAAGTTAATTTCTTTTTAGCTAACAGTTTCCTGTCTTTTAAAATGTAGATCTCAGTGAACATTATGTTCAAGGTACGAATATAAATTAAGCTTTATACTTCACTGAAATCCCCACTTTGGGATATTGACGTTAAAATATTAAGATGATGTTTACTCTTTTAAAGTATGTAAATTCGGTATTACATAAAGCCACAGAAATCCTCTCTGACTACTCCATCCAAATTCCACAGATCTAGGGGTTTCTGTGCTATCGAGACATCATTCTTATTAATATTCATTAGGAAGGTCTACTTGCATTTTTATAAGCTGTGAGTGAAGCAAGAGAAACAATCAGAATTCTTTAACACATAGGCATTATCAATTCAACATATGCCAAATAGGAGAGCACGCAGATCTGAAGTTGAGATTCAAATGCAATTTACCTTTACTAAGCCAATTTTCATGAAAACTCTTTTCATTTCTCCAATTATCATGTAAACTATTTAATGGTTTCTTTTCTCAGTTACCTACACTTCAAATTTCATTTCTTTAACAGATTACTCAGCATGATATTTTATCTTAATTAACAGTGGAAACTCACTCTCTTTTATTCTTACTTGCAACTAACTGAAAGAGGGTTTTCTATTTCAAAAATAGCCCCCAAATTGAAAAGTACTTAGTAAGATCCTTTTATTTCAAAAATAGCCCCAAATTTAAAAGTAGTATGATCTATTTAAGCTCCTTAAACCTTCTTAAACAACTCATTTTTAACTTCAGGATGAATTCATCTATGGAAGATCTATCCCATTCAGAAATGACATGCCATTCAGAAATGCCATTCAGAAATGCCATTCAGAAATGTCCACTGAAAATTTCAGAAGTGAAGGTAGCCAGACAGAATTTGGCTCTCAGATGCACACTGTCAATCTCATTTCAAAATTTTGCTTTCCTAGCGGATGAGCCATGCTGACCAGTCAATTCATCAGTGGTATTTTTTGAGTGCTTATTGTGTGCAAAGCACTTGTGAGAGTACAATACATGCTTGGCAGATCTGTTTCCTGCCACAAGGAGCTTACACTCTAGAGAGGTGGACAGAAATTAAAATAAATTATGGATACATACATCTGTAGTTTTGTTTATTTGTATTGATGTCTGTCTCCCCCCCTCTAGACTGTGAGCTTGTTGTGGGCAGGGAATGTCACTGTTTATCTTGTATTGTACTTTCCCAAGTGGTTAGTATGGCATAATAAAGAAGACTGAATGAATGAAAGCTGAGGGTGAGGTGAATATCAAGTGCTTCAAGAGTACAGATCCAAGTGCCCCGCTGATGCAGAAGGAGAGGGAGTAGGAAAAATGAGGGTTTAGTTGGGCAGGCCTCTTGGAGGAGATGTGATTGGAAGAACATAGCAACTATCATCAGTTTCTACTTCTATGGTAATACAATGCAAAGGCTGTGATGACTTTGGCAGATAATAATTATGGTATTTCTTAAGTGCTTACTATGTGCTAGGCACTGTACTAAGTGCTGGGGTGGATACAAGCAAATTAGGTTGGACACAGCCCGTGTCCCCCAAGGGGCTCACAGTCTCAATCCCCATTTTATAGATGAGGTAGTTGAGGCACAGAGAAGTGATTCTGTTTGTGGATCTGTCTGCAGGGCACCATAGGGTTGTTACCGGACATGAGCAGACTCTCAGTTGAACTTTCATGGTGAATTCCAAGATATTCTTGCCTAAACTGCTGTAGGCTCAAGTGGTAGATATCAAGAGGCCCTACAGTAAAGTAACACTTAATGTGTTACTCCAGCTCTACGTTAAATAGTCCCCACCTAAACTGAAGAAGCTCATATACTTCTCCAAGAACTTCATTTACTCTCGGGGTATCCCTTGATAAACTTTGTATATTTAGGCATTTGCAATGATCAACATGGCAGAGAGGAATGGAAACCTGAATAGTGCAAAGAGGTGGACCATTTTGTTTGTTTGGTGTTTGGGATATGCTCGGTTTCTTTGTCAAAATCCATTTTTGAATGGTTGAATTCATAGGGGGAAGTTTGCCCACCTTCCCTGGCAGAGGGTGAGGGCTGCATTTGACAAAAAGGATGCTCTAGAAATAAGGATGGGAGATCCTTTCTGGCTGCCACGCTTTCAGATGGAGTAAACCAGAATGAGAATTCACCCTTGCATGTCAAGCAGAGAACCACACCATAAAGGAAATCAATTAGGGCCTTTGGAAACAAAAGCATTTAAAAATGATGTAGCTTTCAACACATTCATACTCTGAGCCCATTAATAATTTATAATGGTTACATATAATAAATTAATTTATTTGGTCAATACTGGGAAAAAAAAGCCATGACTTATTTCCTCTCTTTTCACTTAAAATGGTCCTGAAAGACACTGACGAGAAAAGTAACCTCAAGCCTAGGCACATTTGTCTTGTAAGGATCCCTCTTAAGCCTCTTAGTTGACTGCTCTAATTAAAAAAATGTTAAATTCTTTCATTTTGATTATTCCAAATAATGAACCTGACTATTAAATGCATATATTTTGTTTAATGGCTTCATTTATTTTAATAACAAAGAGAAACTGGATTTTACAGATGAAAGCTTTTTCATGGCTTCAGTGCAACTGGGATTTTTAAAATCTGTGATGTTAACCAATACGTGATAATGGATGCTCTCTTGGGTCCTATTTTATAACATTTTGTGCTGTGGAAAACTACACCTGAGTAACAATCAACGTGATGTTTACCCCCTTTCTTAAGAATGCAAAATTGACTTTAGTGTCAGAGGCCCTTATAATTGCTCTCTTTGTTTCTTTCTTTTTCCGAATGGTTACATATTCAGTAACGTGTGCTAGTGGAAATAATGTATCAACAGGATTAACTCACTAAAAATGCAATACAAATGATGCTCAAAGAGCAGTTTATTGGATTTCAAGGACTATCATATAATGGTATCCACTTTTCGTATCTTTTCAAGAAATTGACAATAGGATTGAATAATTCCCATCTAAAGAAACATAAATCATAGTAAGCAGTGATTCCAGTTTAATTTGTGTAAATTTTTTTCATACAGATATATCTTCAAAATACCAGAGCAAACAACATTTGTTAAACTAATTTTAATGGTGGTAAAGGAAGCCCCGTTTCAGAAACCATCATTTGTCTCCTAAAATGTTCTGCTGAATCCAAAATAGTTGAAGTTCCTCAAGCATGGAAGCTTGCCACCTAGCAATTCTAAAAGCTGTCATGGTGGAATGATACAAGCCATAAAGCAACAATCCTCAACATGTACTTCTTTTATACTAAAAAAAAAACCAAAACCAAAACAGCAACACAAACCCAACTCGCATGCCACACACATGACGCCAAACATTTTTACAGATGCTATCTTGGCCCAAGATGGCAGCTCATGATTAATGGCTGCATCATCCTTGGCTCTGCTGCAGTGAAGCCTGGGGTCTGATCCTGACAAACATACCCTTCGTCTGCAGCCAATCAGCAGATGTAAGCACATAGGGCCTGTCAGGTTGACATATCATTCCTTCGACAATGTCAACGAGTATTAATGTTCAATTATCTGTCCTAGAAATAACCCTCTCCTTTATGCATTGTGGAACTGCATGCGTGGTACGGTGGTAATCCAAAGGCAAGGACAGAAATGCCCGCGATAACCCAGTAGCTGTGAGCTGGCTTTCCAACATTGTGATGACACTGCCTTGCGGGACTGAATAGGGGACTTCTATTTTCTTTATTTTGGGAATACACATTTGAAGGGCCCTAGAGACCTTTATTTCTCTCTTAGCATGTTTGTACATCAAGAGTCCTTACTAGTTAAACCACAAGGCTTCAAACACATCAGACTGTGATTTGACAATTATCCCCAGCCAACCAATCTTCATGTATAATGATAAACTCTTCATTATGTTTTTGTGCCTTTTTATTTCCTGAGCTCAGGTGTATATCATTTACCATCAAACCAAAACGACCATAGCAGGCTCTTCTAGAGCAATGTCAAGATCAATTCACCTCCAACTTGTGACGCTAAAAGCAATCTGACCAAGGGAACGATTTCAGCTTCTCATTGTTAAAACTGAGACCTCCAGTGTGCAGATGATTTAAGGAATATAGCCGAGTTCATTTCACCTGACATCTTTTATAGCTACACACGTATTAAAATTATTGACTGCTTTTCTTTTAGTTAAATTCGAATGACTGCTTTGTCAGAATTAACATCATGAAAATGACTTTTGATCCTAACAGGTTGACACATTTGTAAGATTTCTGTTGAAATAACATCCAAAGGCTATCAATGGTTAAGTTCGCTAACTTTTCTTATTCAAACAGTCTTGAAAAACAACGGAATGGGATACAATAACTCAAGGTAGTATCATGATAAAGCTTTCAACACAATTTCTTTATGGCCAAACCTTAGGCTTTAGCAGAGACTTATCATCACTGATATGGTGTTCAGCCAATTTTCCCCAAGGAATATAAACTGTGAGCAATTAATTTCCCATGAAAAGCAACTGAAAAATCTTTAATTATTGAAATTGTCAGAATCAGTGTAGTCTAGTTAGTCTACAATGTGGAACACATGACACAATGTTATGAATCTTGAAAATTGTGCTCCTATTTCATCGCTGTTTGAGATTCCTAATTCATTCATTCATTCAATCACATTTATTGAGCCCTTACTGTGTGCACAGCACTGTACTAAGCACTTGGAAAGTACAATTCAGCGACAGATAGAGACAATCCCTACTCAACAACTGGCTCACAGTTGTCCCCCACAGAATGGGGGAGAATCTCATACTCTTTTCAACTGCCCATCACCATTTAAACAAAGTTAACAAAAAATATTCTCAAAATCCAGTTTCCCTTGCCTACTGTGGCCATTTGTTTTGTTTGTTAATTTAATAATAATAATGCTGGTATTTGTTAAGTGCTTACTATGTGCAGAGCACTGTTCTAAACGCTGGGGGAGATACAGGGGAATCAGGTTGTCCCATGTGAGGCTCACAGTTAATCCCCATTTTACAGATAAGGGAACTGAGGCATAGAGAAGTGAAGTGACTTGCCCACAGTCACACAGCTGACAAGCGGCAGAGCTGGGATTCAAACCCATGACCTCTGGCTCCCAAGCCCAGGCTCTTTCCACTGAGCCTTTCTGGAAAGTTCTGGAGTTGACAAAAACATGGTTGAGAAAGCGTAAAATCATGGGATAAAATCTTGATCGATAAAAGGATGACAGGATAAAACCATGGCTGGTAGGAATAATGGGCTATGGACCACCATTATTTTAGGGACATAAATTTTGAGAAAGTTTGTAATGGTCAAAAATAAACAGTTCAAGCTTAAATAACAATAATAATAATAATGTTGGTATTTGTTAAGTGCTTACTATGTGCTGAGCACTGTTCTAAGTGCTGGGGTAGATACAGGGTCATCGGGTTGTCCCACGCGAGGCTCACGGTTAATCCCCATTTTACAGATGAGGTAGCTGAGGCCCAGAGAAGTGACTTGCCCACGGTCACATAGTTGACAAGTGGCAGAGCCGGCATTAGAACCCATGACCTCTGACTCCCCAGCCAGGGCTCTTTCCACTAAGCCATGCTGCTTTCAATAGGAATAGTTGAGGGGCATTCCACATATTAAAATCATTGTTTTCTACTTTCATTGCTGTTAGTTTGTTAGAAATAAAGTGCAATGATTTAGAGTGTAAACTTGATGTAGGAAGGGAATGTATCTGTTATATTGTTTGTACTTTCCCAAGCACTTATTACAGGGTCCTGCTCACAATCAGACCTCAATAAATACGATTGATTAATTGACTATTACATATTGTATATATACATGCACTATAATTATTATAGAAAAAAGCTTACAGAAACTTAATTGTTGAGTAAATTAACTTTCCTTGCTTCTTGGGAGATCTCTCATTCACTTTCTGCTTAGAGGTAATGATTAACTCGGTGAAGTACAATCTGGGACCAAAAGTGTCAGAGGTAAACCCTGTGTCTCAACTTGATCTTCCCACTGAGAAGGCCATGGGTGGAGACTGGGATGGTGCAGTGATAAGAAGCCCACATCTGGTGAGGAAGAGGGCTAGCAATTTGAAATGTCAGGAGATTAGTCAGGTGAAGTCGTGGAAAACTGTGGTTTCCCAAAACCCTACACTGCAATTGCTAAAATAACTGAGAAAGTACAGTACACATGAGAAGCAGCGTGGCTTAGTGGAAAGAGCCCGGGCTTGGGAGTCAGAGGTTGTGGGTTCTAATCCCACCTCCGCCACCTGTCAGCTGTGTGACTTTGGGTAATGCACTTCACTTCTCTGTGCCTCGGTTACCTCATCTGTAAAATGGGGATGAAGACTGTGAGCCCCTCATGGGACAATCTTGTATCTACCCCCCAGCGCTTTGAACAGTGCTTGGCACATAGTAAGCGCTTAAATACCATCATTACTAGAGAAACAGCATGGCTTAGTGGAAAAAGCATGGGCTTGGGAGTCAGAAGTCATGGGTTCTAATACCCCCCTGCCACTTGTCTGCTGTGTGACTTTGGGCAAGTCACTTAACTTCTCTGGGCCTCAATTACCTCATCTGTAAAATGGGGATGAAGACTGTGAGCCCCACAGAGGACAACCTGATTACCCTGTATCTACCCCAGCTCTTAGAACAGTGCTTGGCACATAGTAAGCGCTTAACAAACACCAGCATTATTATTATTATTATTAAAATCCAGGTTTAGAAAAATTGTGGATGATACGGAAAAAGCTGTGGTATATTCAGTCCTGAGCTGAGTTCAAGTGAAAATACCAGTTTTGAATAGAATGCAACAGCAGAATTAGGGAACATTATTCCAATATCTAGCCTTTGTAGATACAGTGTGACACAGTGTTAGAAGAAAGAGCTGTGGGCATATGCACTATGTGGGATGCTAGGTAACACAACACAAGCCTTCTTTAACATAAGCTCTACAGAATGCAACCCCTGTGTTTCTAGAAAGACTAAGTGTCTGATGAAAATGGGCTATATAATCCTAAATATGGCTACCTCGTATTTAATAAAATTGAGTTGGGCCCAAAAGGGAGGTACTTTTCATCTCTGATATTGAATTACTTCAAAAATCACTAGAATTGCTCTCTCCCTTTACCCTATAATCAAATAACGGTATTTATCGAGTGCCTTCTGTGTGCAAAAATACCTAGAAGACACAGCCCCATACTTCAGTTAAGGTTTTGGGGTTTTGGGTTTGGATCAGAGGTATGGCTTTCACACTTGGCATCTCCACATGCCTTTCCTTCTTGAATGATCCCTCTATCCCTAATCTATTAATTTAAGCTCCTTGTGGGCAGGGGTCACAACTACCAACTCTTTTGTATTTTTACATTCCCAAGCACTTAGTTTGGTGATCTGCACACAAGTACTTAATAAATAGCACTGATTGACTGATTGAAAGCGATACCACAGCAGCCATAACAGGGCTAATATCTGAGTCTAGAAAAAAGACAGTCAACTATAGGCCCTGAAAAGGGGTGGAGCATACAGTCACAATTGGCACTGTAAACTTGTATCAATGCAAATAAAGGCTCCCTTTTCACCTGCAGTCCCAAGAGAAATAGAAAATCACAATTTAAAGTTCTAAGACTATACGCTTATACTCTATTGCATTGTACTCTCCCAAGTGCTTACTATAGTAAGTACTAAGTACAGAGAAGTAAATGCTTAATGAGTACCATTGATTGATTGAGGTAAGCAGTGAGATCTCATGGACTGAGTCAAGCATTCTGACCTTGAATCCTGGCACTCCTCCTGTAGCACCTGGTAAATGCCGACCCATCATCTAACCTCTCCTGGCCCCAATATCCCATTTTCCTCATCAGTTAAATGGGAATGTGCATGCTGGATGATCAGACTGGCCTTCAAAACTTAAGGAGGTGTCTAATTGTTTCATCGGCTATTTTCTACAAAGTAGACTACTTAGTTGTTGGCTGGCTTTTTTCTCCTGTTATTCATGACCTTACAAACTTTTTTTAAATGAATGAATAAATGCATATGTGTATATCTAAATATATACATACACACACACACACACATATATATACTGACACACACACATTTAGTTTTGCTTTTTCCTTTGATAATTCACCCCACCATTTACTCAATCATTCTCTGTAGATGGAAGTGATGAATGTTACTGAGTGCCGGTGGTTTTTTGGGTCCAAGCTGAATACCCACAAGGAGCTCCTTACCCTGAATCCCAGGTTCCTGTCATCTTGGTAATTGATGATGTTTTCACTTCAAGGTGTGGGATTGGGACCCATCAGAGAGTTCAGTGGGGGAAGTAAGCTGAGTGAAACTGACTCGTCTAAGTCTTTTAACCCATGGCTTCTAATAAGCATAAATTCATTACTGCCAAATGTACTTTAACATAAGGGGTGCAAGGGGGGTGGGGAATCAATCAGTTTAAACAAAATAATGTCACAACTACTAGTAAAAGGTGAGTTTCTTTTAAAAAAAAACTTGGTAAATGCAAAGGAACATTTTAGTTAAAACGGTTCTTTCCAACTCCCTGCTCCCCACTGATTTCAACATGAACTTAAAATGCGAAGATCAGAGATGAATAAAACAGAAAGCCAGCAAATCTTTTTTCAATCTTGTTTTCAATATTCCACAGTTGCCATAACCAAAAAGGTGCAGGAGAACACACGTATATGTGGAGTTTTTATTTAAGCTGATTTTTGTAGTGATTCTTATTTCCATAGTCATTCTGAGAGGTATTCCTTCACTTCTTATCAATGCCAACTGGAAGGAAAGTAGGCACCCTGCCAAGTCACTGACAACATGTCTTGCCTGCGTTGCCAAGGGTGAATGGTAAGTTGACATGCCTGAGATCCAGCAAAGAGCAGTCCCTGACTAATGGCTTCTGGATTCCCTGTGACCTTTGATCCATAATGACCAAGACACAAACAAATGACCTAGTTCAAGAAGGTGCATCCTTTTAAAAAAGGAGATTTGCCTAACAGGCCCTGATTAATAAACGTCACGTTTAGAACCCGACTTTCAGTTACTTAGATGCTTAGTGCAATGGGAAACCAGAGACTGAAAATTCTCAAGCAAATCTATTTTTCAGATGGACAGTTCAAAGAACGTCCTCTTCCGTGAACAAAAGAAATCAAGAAAATCAGATCCCGGTGCTGATGAAGTATACAACGGTGCAATAATGGAAGAAAAGGCAATTTTCTGACACAATACAGGAAGTTGTCAAACTAAAGCTTGAAGCAAAAGCACCATCACCCAAAATTTGTGCACTGTTTCTGTCATTACAGATTTGGTAGCCATTTTGACACCAAGGGCTATAGGCCCTTAATATGCCACCGCGAGAAGCTGGCGGCTACTATAACCACAGAGCACGCTGTCCGAACCTTAATGATAACTTTCATCACTGCATATTGTCACCATAGCAATGAAGCTAGATGTGGGCAAATGACAAGTTTCTGTCATCACTCAGTTCCGTATTACACAGCTTGGGCCTGACAGCCTTCAGGACTATTCTCTCATCCATCCTGAATACGCAAATACATTCTTAACAGGCCCCAAAGTAATAATCTGCCCTTCTGCAATGTCATCATTTTTCAGGAGCTACCAGAAGTAGAAAGCATATTCAAAAGGCCCATTACCTAAAATGAACCTTTTTGCATGTCTAAGAAAAATCAGAAATGGAAGGTTTAAAACATAATCGTTTATAAAGATCAAAATACCACAGTCCAAAAAGACACGCGTGATCAATCAGTGGTATTTACTGAGTGCTTACTGTGGGCCGAGTGCTGTACGAAGTGCTTGGGGAAAATACAATACAATAGAGTTGGTGGCCACGATCTCTTCCTACTGGGAACTAACAGTCTGTAGAGGGAGACAGACGTTAAAATAAATTACAGAGAGAAGAAATAGTAGAGTATATGGATACGTACACAAGTGCTGTGATGTCACCTGCTTTTTTGCCAAGCAACCAGTGTGATGTAATCATGTCAAACACGCCATTTGGGGTAAATCTATCCAAGGCTGTCTGAATTTAGGGTATTTCTCTAGGGCAGCAACAATTACTTTCCACCGCCCAACTTGCTTCAGGGCCTTTGTGCTCCCTTCCCATCATCCTCTGAACAGAGGCACCGCTTTTGAGCTACGGCACTTTGAACAGGAGCCAAGGCACTGGGAGGCTGGGCACTTAGGATAAAAAATACGGGACCTAAAGGTATCTAGGACTGTATCTCTATCAGCTATATGGAGGATCGGCTGAAAACGAGACTATCTGGGATAAAACCCAACAAATAGCACAGTGGTTAAAGCATGCTAGTTAAATTTTCGGAAGTCTGCATTGTTAAAATGTGGGGAAGAAGTATGAGATTGATGACACAATTCATCATTTTACAAAACATTATCTCTTTAGAACAAAATAGAATTAAACTACAATTTGTCCTAAGATAACACCCCCGTATTTAGTTTCAATCAACTGAGACTACAGTCAGGTCTTCATTAGCACAGGGGTCGTACTCCTGTAGAAATTGTATACAAGAAAACCTTCAACCTAGTGCTCGTTCTGGGTCCAATTCTTTACACACGGAGCCTGCCCTTTCTTTTGACGTCAAACTGTGCCGAATCCAGACAGGTTTCGTCATATCGGAAGAACATTCCTTAACCCTGCAATCATAGTCTACCCGAAACACGTTGTGGAAGGGCATGCTCAGGAGGAATTGTACCTAAAATCATACTGCACCTCTTCTGGCTGGGAAAATGAAGGGTTGAACAATTCTATGGTAATTCAGTCAGTGCAGTAGGCCAATCTGGATACTTCAGTCTTCCTTTTCCTCGAGGGTAAAGTCTCTTGGTTGAACTACTAAATAAGAACTTTATAGAGAATCTGGCAGTCAAGGTATTCAAGTCACGTGGGGCATGACCAACCAGAAACCTAAAAATATGGGAGCAGCATTTCCTGGAAAAGTCTATCTCATATTAATCACAGTAATAATAATATTTATTAAGCACTTATGTCAGGCACTGTACTAAGCGTTGGGGTGGATACAAGCAAATCAGGTTGGACATATTCCCTGTCCCATTTGGGGCTCAGAGTCTCAATCCTCCTTTTATAAATGAGGTAACTGAGGCCCAGAGAAGTTAAGTGTTCTGCCCAAGATCACACAGCAGACAAGGGGCAGAGCTGAGATGGGTTCTGACTTCCAGGCCCCTGCTCTATCTATTACACCGTGCTACTTCTAAAGGTTCAGTAGGATTATATCCCCTGGGGGAAGGGATGCACATATGTTTAGTCTGTGTCATGCTATGCAAACTCAGCATGCCTCTCTGATGTTTCTGACACTATCTTGTTATCGTGGATGATGCTGAAGCCATATTTTAGAATCCCAGGTCATGTCACCTGTGTTAAAACAGCATAATTCATTTTGGGAAATTTTGTAAATGGGCAGTTCCAAAGGTGAGGAGGAGGTTGGGGCAGTGGTACCCAGACTCCTTGAAGCTTTACAGCTACTGTGGAACTACTTGAGGGCAGGGAAGGTTGCATAAAGGTTGCAGTGGTATTTATTTAGCACTCTCCCTCTAGTCTGTAAGCCCATTGTGGGCAGAGAATGTGTCTACCACCTCTGTTCCACTGCACTCTCCCAAGCGCTTAGTACAGTGCTCTGCACAGGGTAAGCACTCAATAAATATGACTGATTGGGCCCTGAAGCACCATTATCTTTCCAACAAGAAGGATGAAAGATGGCAGCTGTTGCTGCTTGCTAGTGTCCTGTTTCACTTCTCTACTAATGGATGCTACGGGGAAGCTTGAAATCGACATGGCTGAATTTGGCAGTGGTTGCTTTAGCGAGTTGGGACTTGACATTGGGTGATGCTATGACCGGCTTTAAAATCCCCTGCATACTACTTGTCTTAACTCTCCACTTCATTTGGTCTCTGCAGACAGTCTCCATAGGAGAGGCCATCACCAGATATTCCCCCAAATAAGATTTTATTGCTTCTGAAATAACGTTACTATCACTTCCATTTTAGAGTATCGCTACAGACGAGGATAACGTTCAGGAAAGAACCACGATGAGTAGGACGATGCAAACTTTGCAGTGTGCGCATAAGGATCCTTCCGTAAATGATAAATTCTTAGATTACACCACTAACACAGAGAGAGGCCCCAGAGGCTAATCTGCAACCCCCATCTCATGGGTAAGTCTTTCAAGGCACTCCATATTTTACGTAAAATGCACACTGGACCTTGGAATCCTGGAGATCTCGTGCATAAAGGGACAATATTTCTAAAAAAAAAAACCCACGTTTTAATTATATACGATTTGGCCTCATACGTAACTTGCTATTGGATATGTTCACTATATGATGCATGTCAGCACAATATGTCACAGGCTTGTCTGTCCACCTCCAGCCTTAAAAAGATGTTCAACGGGTGAACATTCGAAGCCGATTTACGGTGTTCTAGAAACAGCGAAGCGACTAATCTTCTAGGACAAATGCGTAAGGACAACAAACTGAAACATATAAATTCCCCACATACTTAAAAATATTATTGTCTGTAATTTAATATAGCAGAATATTTCTAAGCCTATAACCTTGCACGCAGAAGCAGTTTCTCAAGCATTAATACTTAAATGGGTCATATGCAGCACATCTGTCATTCTGTCCTGAAGTCTATGAGGCAAAACCAAGACTCTGCAAGCCTATTGATTTTTCTAGCATTTGCTTTAATTTACTTAACCATTGAGAAATCCATCAGTACATAAAGGGCAACTGTCCATTACGGCCTCATTTGCAGACATGCTTTCCCCTCATTTTTGGGTAAATATTTCCCTTCAATTGCTATGTGTTTACAGTGAAAAAAGTGACTTAGAAAAGTGCTCACACCTGTTTCTGTTCAGTAACTGCTGCACTGAGGTATATGTAACGTGCTTAAAGATAGAATAAATATCTAGGCATTATTACATCTGTGTGCAAAGAGTGGTAAATTAGATCCTAATTACATTAACCGGGATTCTGCCTCCCAGCTTAAATTTTACATGAGCACTCTGCAAAAATCCAAAAGCTCTGCTGTGGTTTCTTTATGAGCTGGTGCTTACAGCTACTTCCTATGCGGTCACTAAATATTCTGTTTACAAATAAATGAAGAAGCTTTGAGCCAGCTTGCCAGGGTAATAATCCGTTATTTTTTTTTTCCTTCTCCAACAAACCCTCACCACATAAGCATGGCAACAATCAGAAGTCCTGGCTTCATCTAATTACTCTATCACATAATTTCACAAATTGCCTTTTCACTGGGGAGCCAAGTGCAAAACAGGCTCACAGTGGGATTTCAGGCAGCAGCTTTCATTTACTACTCATTTCTTGTTAAATTAAACACGAAAACACCAGTTGTGTGAAAGAAGTCAAAAAGAATGCTTGCAAATGAGCCGGGAAACTGTGTCTCATATCTGTACCATTTCTACAGAAGAAATAATTGGCGAGCCAGTATTTTAATGGTACTATTGTACCTCTTAACCCTTTCTTGTTCTTGAGCAGTTCCTGTAAACAATCCCCCTACAATTAGAAGCTTGGAAGGAGAAGAACTTGAAAGCTCAACCAACTGAATTCCAAGCACTATTATCCACAACGAAAAATCGGTCTTAAAGTGTCCTAGTGATCTTAGGATGCTATTACTATTTCACCTTAACACCGCACTCAACAGCTACTACAATAATTAAAATTGAACATCTGTTATGTGTACAGACAAATGCTTCTAACAGCACTCTGGGAGTATAAATAGCCACCCAGTACTTGCATCCCACTATCAAATATTAGAACATCAAATTCCATGAATCTGGAGAGGCTTTAGACTTTTAAACAATGTTAATGACACAGATTCGATTTTAGGTGTTAGGACCTTCTATCTTTTATGCGATGCATGAGTCAATAAATGTACGCTCATCTCTCTTCCACAGCAAGGCAAGGGGTGGGGAGAGAGAAAGGAGAGGGAAAAGGAGGGAAAAAAAAAGTTTCTGTGGATAACATGAATAGTGGAAGTGAACCCAAGGTTACGTTGCTATAAAATGACATTATTACATCAACAAGTACAAAACTAAACACAGCTACTGGTAATTAAAGCTGTTCCTTTTGTGGTACAGGAGCCAGTAGGGTCAGGTACCCACTTTACATCACAAACCAGCCCTTTATGCATGTAGATTTGCCAGTATTATCTGCACAGGGAGAAGAAAACATTAGCAGCAGCTGTCTGTGTGCTTTTACATTGAAAATTCTATTCATACAGACAGGTGGAGTAATTTAAAAGCCAATGTGGTGCAATTTTGATATGACTAATGCCACTGTTTACTAAAATGCCGCCATTACCACTGTTTATGGAAATGTTACTAAAATTACATTTTATTCATAAGAATTTTCAGATTCGGGCTATTACTGGGTTTTAAATGATCACAACTTGGAGTCAACCCCCAAACGTTGCTGCACTGAAGAAACTACAGTTGGTTTCCAGTTTGATGAGTAATTGGAGCCGCATAAGCGGTGTCTTGGCTCTCGGTAGGACAAATTAAAGGCGTGGCTCTCTGGAGTGTTGGCTATAGAGTGGGATGAAAATCTTGAAGAAGGTGACTTCCGTGGTGGCTGATTTTCTTGGAATTTGCATTAGAAAATACCATGATCCTTAAAGTCCTCAAATAATTATACACAGTTGGGATGAGGGCGACGCCGCTAAGCCATATACTTTTAAAATTACACGGATGTCCACACAAAGTTGGAGCAGGAGTCAAGTTAAATATTTTCAAAGTGATCACTTAATAATAATTCTGATATTTGTTAAGCATTTACTATGTGGCAGGAACTGTACTAAGCACTGGGGTGGATACAAGCAAATCAGGTTGGACACAGTCCCTCTTGCATGTGGAGCTCACAGTCTCAATCCCCATTTTATGGTGAGAGAACCAAGGCACAGAGAAGATGTGACTTGTCCAAGGTCACACAGCAGACAAGTGGCTGAGCCAGGACTAGAACCCATGACCTTCTGACTCCCAGGCCCATGTTCTAACCACTAAGCCATACTGCTGCCCAGCACCGAACTCTGGGAAGAACCGGACACTTCTCCTAGTTAGTGGAAGAAGGGTTGGTGAGGAGCTTGATTCAACATTAAGAAAATACAGATCTGGCCGGCCCCTCATTTACTCAGTTATAATCAGATTTCATCATTAAGGTGTATTTCAAAATCCTCTGTCTCACATTTTTATTCACAATAATTAACTGATAATGAAATAATGTGATTAGAATGGTAATCTTTTTGTTTGTGTGATCTGATTAGTTATCTTAGAATTTCATGGAGTATAATGACCCTATAAACTTTTTTGTTTGATCCTTGCTCTAACAATCTTGAGAAGGAAAAAAAACATCATTTGCACACTCAATATATCCATAATATCACTTTCTAGGGCAACGTAATGTAAGTACAATTCTCTCTGTAGAATACTTTGTATCTGTTCCTTTAAGAGTTCAGGTTTATACTGTGAAGAGTCTTCTGTTTCAGTGCAGTAAGAGTAGTTATCATTAAGCAATAATTAGAAATTGCTTTCACACTTAGACATACTGCTCCAGAATTATCAGCTGGTCACTGGAAATTACCTTGTTGATTGCTCTTGGACAGATCAAGTTGGATAGACTTGGCAGACCATATATTCCTTTACTACTAAATATCCCAACCACTCTCCAAAGCCAAAGCCTATTAATTCCAAAGGATCATCAATGTAACAAGGCAACCAGGCAATTGGAGTAGAGGGCCAATAAGGAGTGAAATGGCGATACAAGATTGTAAGGGCAATTAGAGGTTTCTCAGGCAAGGACTAGGGGATATAATTGTGTTTTAGCCTAGCGGAGGATTCAGAATACTCATTTGGCCTTATTTGTCTCCCAACTTCAAGATGTGATGTCAGCAAAAAATTCAAATTCAGATCAATATTTCAACCTTATCTCATCTAGGTAGGGAGCTTCTTGTGGGCAGGGATCCTCTCTACCAACTCTTACCTTGAACATTCACTGTACTTTTACAATGCTCTGCACACAGCAATTGCCCAAAATATAAGACTGATTAATTTAATATGATAGAGCCAATAGTGCAGCCCCTGGGATGCCGGGCCTTAAAGTCAGAGGGACCTGGGTTTGAATGTGCCATGTGTCTACTCTGTGACCTTGGACAAGTCACTTCACTTTTCTATACCTCAATTACCTCATCTGTAAAATTGAGGCTTAAGACTGTGAACCCCACGTGGAACATGGACCGTGCCAAACCTTAAATCTACCCCAATGCTTAGTATAGTGTCTGGCACTTAGTAAGCACTTAATGAAGACCATGAAAAATCAAAAGAAATGTCTGGGTGTTAATTTGCCCAATTTACAGATGTTAGAAAGGAAATAAGATGTCAAAGGTTATAAGATTTTAAAGAGTTCAATCTGCTTGAACCTTGAGTTTACTCAGTATCTTTCCTGTGCATATATCCCAGCACCTTCCCTTAATTTCCATCAAAAAAAGTGAGCACACTCCACTTCTGTGCCACCTGGAACTGATTCCTTCTGTTCTTTAAACTTCCCTTATTATGGATCTGGGGATCACTAACTTACTGCTGATGGTCCAGAGGCAGAACCACAAAGTTATTTTGATGTGTCTATATGTATAATTCTATTTATTTATATTGATACTGTCAATGCCTGTTTACTTGTTTTGATGTCTGTCTCCCTCTTTCTAGACTATAAGCCTGTTGTGGGCAGGGGCTCTATTGCTGAATTGTACTTTCCAAGAGCTTAGTACAGTGCTCTGCACACAGTAAGCGCTCAATAAATATGACTGGATGAAGGAATGAAGTTATTACTGTTTGCAAGCTGCCTAGATGAAGTATGAGCCCTGCTCTACAGTGCTTTGGACACACCAAAGCAACTAGATTTAATACAATAGTAATAACTGGTATTTGTTAAGCACTTACTATGTGCCAAGCATTGTACAGGATAATCAGGTTTTATGTAGCCCCTGTTGCACATGGAGTTCTCTCAGTCTAAGAGGGAGGGAGATCAGGTACTTAATCCCATTTTATAGATGAGGATATTAAGGCATCAAGAAGGTAAGTGCCTTGCCCAAGGTCATACAACAGGCTTGTGGCAGATCAGGGATTAGAATCCAGATCCTCTGACTCCGAGACAGTGTTGCACACTGGATAGAGCCCAGGAGTTACTTCATCTGTAAAACAGGACTTAAGACTGTGAGCCTCATGTGGGACAGGGACTGTGCCCAACCTGATTAATTTATATCTACCTCAGCACTAAGAATAGTGCTTGGCACATAGTAAAAATAATAATGATAATAATTATGGTATTTAAGTGCTAACTATGTAGCAAGCATTGTTCTAAGCACTGAGGTATAGACAAGATAATCAGGTTGTCCCACATGGGGCTCATAGTCTTAATCCCTACTTCAGAGATGGAGTAACTGAGGCACAGAGAAGTGACTTGCTCAAGGTCACACAGCAGACAAGTGGCAGAGTGGGATTAGAACCCACATCCTCTGACTGCCAAGCCCTTGTTCTTGCCACTAGGCCACGTAACCACTTCGCAAGTACCGTAATTATTTCCACTAGGCCATACTGTTTCATTGACATTGATCATTTCCACGTGATTATTTCTGCAAACAACAGTTGAAGTCTAAACTCAGCTATTTGGAAAAACAAAGAAGGTGTATCCTCTTTAAAATCTAGGAAAACCTCGGTAGAGGTTCATTTCTGTAGACCACGTTCAGGTTTTTGTGAGCTAGTCTGGTTTAGGCATAAGTACAAACTGCAGTTCCACTTCATAAAGAACTCTATTTTTTGCCTCACACTTCTACAGAAAGATGCAAAACCAGAATCCTTTCTCAATCCATATTGGGTTAAGCCTTTTCTTTACTAATTTTCCCACCAGAGAACCAAATGAGATCACTGGGCTCTCTGAAGCCTTCCACCACACCACCCAGAACCTCTGATCCAACACATGTATACGATGTTGCGAGAGATATAAGCTGCAGCACTGTGAGGCCTCAACATGTTTCAGAACATTGGGAAGCTTGGTTTGGAACCGGACTCTCGACCTGGATAGTAGCATCCTGAGGGCCCTACCAGTCATCTTTACCAGTAGATTTGTTAAGCTCTGAATTTGGTTTTATGTTGTCTTTATATTTATATTATCAATACTCTCCCTGCAGTTGGTGCTTAATACTATTACTACTAATACTCATTCAGTCATTCAATAGTATTTATTGAGCACTTACTATGTGCAGAGCACTGTACTAAGCGCTTGGAATGTACAATTCGGTTCTCCTAGTACCATCTCCACTTGTACTACTTCTATTCATTGCCTTGCTTCTTTGATAATAATAACACTAATAAGAGTGGTATTTGTTAAGTATTTACTATATGTCAAGCACTGTACTAAGTGCTGGGGTGGATACAAACAAATCATCTTGGACACAGTCCCTGGCCCACATGGGGCTCACAGTCTTAATCCCCATTTTACAGCTGAGCTAACTGAGAGCCAGAGAAGTGAAGTGACTTGCCCAAGGTCACACAGCAGAATTTGAATCCAGGTCCTTCTGACTCCCAGGCCTGTACTCTAGCCTCTAGGCCACTGTCTTTTTTTTTTTTCTGAAACACGATAAAGTTCATAAGGGTTAACTAGTACTAACTGCAGTAAACTCTCAGTTAATTCCAGTTTTAAACCAGGGTATAAACTGAAGGGAGGAGTAATTGCTTCTAAAACAAGTGTCCTATTAACAGCAGTGGTGATATTTAACAAAAATTAAATTAAAACCTTTCAATTTAAATGTAAAAACTCCCTGGTTTTCTAAAGGTGACGTCAATCAATTGCATTTATTGAGTGCTTACTATGGGCAGAGTACTGTACTAAGCGCATGGGAGAGTTCAACATAAAAAAGTTCATAAAAATCAAGGGACTGCATATGAATTGCTATGTTATTACAGACCATACAATTTTATTCTTTGGCAATTTTCAAGTGACAGTACTTTCCCTGTGAGTGATTCCTTTCCCTATTTTCTATTCCTTCTCTTCCCCAAACCGCGATTATCCAAGATCCTTTATGCCAGAAGTATATAGAGGAGTGAAAGCAGCCAGGGGGATGGAAAGGGCTAATAAAAATCTTTAATAAGTCTAACAGGCCTTTGCTTGTATGGTTTGCTTTGATAAATGATCTTTGTGATACTTCTTATTCACACTGATCTTTAATGCTAACTTTGTATCTTCTGGAATAAGAATTCCCATTTAACCAACCAAACCTTTTCAGTGGTTGCCAAAAGAACCTTAAGAAAAGCACAGTTAACCTAGCATCCCCAAATCATCTGCCTCAGTACTGAAACAGCTGTATTAGGCTATTCTAATTTTTTTTGCCCAAGCAATAAAATCATTTGTGCCTAATGCATTCTGAGAAGTCTATTTCCCACCTGGCCAATAAGTGGTCATCATCGTTTTCAATCAAGGCTGAAAAATGAAGACTCCAAATGGAAAGATTGGCAAATAATTAAGGTGGAGAAGAATTTGTCACTTAAGTCTGGTCAGTTTTATCACAGCTGATCTCGGGCCACCATTACCTAGGCTTTGAAAGAAAGGGCTAATAAGAGCATATCTTTATTTTGGTACCAAAAACCTCACTTTGATACCAGAGAAAGAATATGGGAGATGAAGTAAGCTATTAAATGCTCTGAAAGTGTGGTGATGATGAGAGGAGCGGAGAGCTCTGGAAAAGCTACTGTATAATAATAACAAGGTTGGTATTTGTTAAGCGCTTACAATGTGCCAAGCACTGTTCTAAGCACTGGGGTAGATACAAGGTCATCAGGTTGTCCCACATGGGGCTCACAGTCTTCATCCCCATTTTACAGATGAGGTAACTGAGGCCCAGAGAAGTGAAGTGACTTCCCCAAGGTCACAGAGTTGACAAGTGGCGGAGCCGGGAATAGAGCCCACGACCTCTGATTCCCAAGCCTGGGCTCTTTCCACTAAGCCACGCTTATGGACCGAAGGAAAGGGAGTGGAAAATAGGAAGTCTTTTAAGGACTATATCTCCATCGAACCAGTTTCCAAAAATCCATGTCTTTTCCATTTTGGGCTACATAGAGCAAAAAAGAAACCTGAGTCATGAGCTGCCTCCATAAACAACTTCTCCTGGGTCAAATTCATCAACATGCAGAAGCTGTGGGGGCAAGAGGTGAAGAGAGACTTCTCTCAAATATTGTGCACTTCAGTGATTGATGTTTCAGGCAAGAATGCCCAAATTCAGCTTCCTGGCCAGACAAAACCTATTCTCAGGCCTAATGACAGTTGAAGAATGTCAGCCAATGAAGCGCAATACGAACATTTACCATTAAACGTGGCAGGGTGTAGATGTGGGAGATGGAGAAATGGGTGCTGAGAGGGAAAGAGAAAGGGAAAGAGGGAGCGTGAGGATGAACAAGAGAGAGAAAAGAAAAGGGAGGAGAGAAAGAGAGGGTTAGAAAGCGGGCAAGATAGAGAGGGTGAGAGAAAGGGTGGGAGGGGTGAGAGAAGGTGAAGGATGGTGAGAAAGAGGTTAGGGAGAGAAAGAGAGGGTGAGGGAGAAAGGATGAGAGAGGATGAGAGAAAGGAAAATGGGGAGAGAGGAGAGAGAGGGAGAAGAGAGCAGAGAGAGATGGGGAGCAAGGGAAAACGAAAGAAAAAGGTGGATGAGAGAAAAAAAGAGGGAGCGCACACACATGCTTCTCATTCACCTTGGTAAGCAACTGGAACAAGGCTGTAAATGGAAAGCAGATCAAACTATTTTCTTCCCAGCATTTCTAGAGGTTAAAACAGTAGGGTTCTTCCACCCTGGCTTCACGGAGGTAGGAATGCCGTGCTAAAACACCAACAACCGAATAGGTAAACTTAAGCACAGCCAACACAACATCTGCCTCTTCTGGAGCTTTCCATTTCCAATTCAATTCCACCGAATCTAAGGACTTTTTGGGGGGGGGGGGGTAGGGGGGAAGACAAGCCCTCAGGGCACTTTTCCTCTACTAGTGTTTCTATGGAAACTCCCGTTATCAACTTGGACTAGTCCGGGAAACACGGTCTAACTCCACACCAGCTTTACCCACAGTGATACCAGGAACTCTTGTATATCAGAGAAGCAGAAGCAGTTTGGTAATTGTATCACCCACCACAATATGTTCCATTCTGGTAAGTCAGGGAGAAATAGTAAACTTAAATAAACGTCCTCAAAGCAAGGCCTTTAGGAGACTAAAAGATAAAAGAAAGTTTGGAAGAACTATTCATCTCAATTACAATGACTAATCCCCTAAGATCTTCAAGATCAGTAAGAGGGATGGTGATTTATAGCCCCAGGTGCTAATTGTGCAAGGTGGTGCTAATTGTGCAAGGCAGGCCTTCTGCCCACCAGCCAATTCATACTGTTTGTTAGTGTTAATAGGCCCTGCCCCTAGTCCGCAAAAATGCACTTTCACAACCACTTCCCTCTCTGCTCTTCAGGATTGCTGGGACCGATAGCCCTGTGCAAGTGCTGATTGTAAATGAAAGCCACATAAACCACTTTTCTATCTAGATTTATGTTTGTATCCTGGGCATGACATCACAAGATGTCGTCATACCAAAAAAATTCCTTCTGTTAAACTCTATTATTCCTTTTTCTGGACTGGAAACTATTTGTATTTCCAGAGCCCCTAGGCATAAATCATTGTAAGGTAACCACTAGCAAGATGACTGACTATAAGCAAAAAAAAATCCGTTTCAACCTTATAGGTTAGGTTTACAGATGGAATAATGCCCCCAAATGATGAAAAGCCTTTGATAATGCACGTCTCTAAAGTTTTTAACTGTGACTATAAAGTGACTCCCACACAAACATAATTGCTTGAAATAAGTTTTTCTAGAGACACAATGCAAGCATTGCTAAGAATACTTTCATTTTTCTGTCCTTTCTCACTTCTATTATGCAAATCACATCAGTCATTACTTCAATCTGAGGAAACTTCTCTAGTGCTCATCAAACCTAGAGGTAGTTTAGCTAAACCCAAATTGGAAATTTCAACACTGATATGAAACTTTACTTCATTGATCAAAAAAAAAAAAACAAACCCAAAACAGTTTTTCCCTTTACTTTCTCTCATTACACGAAGCATGTCCAGTTTGGGTTGTAAGGGAAAGCAAATCCAAGAAGTGAGCTTTAGTACTCCTTTGGAGTAGCAAAATGTGTTTCTGATTAACTCTACCTGTGAATAACCACAAAACGACACATTTTTCTTCTTATGCAGCCTGAGAGTGCAAATCCTGAAAGGGTTTTTTTTTCTATTCAATGCCTATTCTGCTCCTCTCAGATACAAACTCTTTAAAGCCCTTTCAAAGGCAGATTCAAAAACAAAAGTGGAGAAACCTGATTAAAGGATTGGCTTTCATTTGAAAAAGAAAAACAGCAATTTGTTTTCAAAAAGGTGCTATGGAATATGAAAATGTACTTCTGTACTTTTAAAATCTAGTTCACAACCCCCTAATGTGATTAACAAAGTCACCCATGATTTAAATTGTTATTCTATATGTGGTAGGATTTTCAATTATATTCCTGATTAAGTGTCATATTCACAATTCATATTTCATTTGCATTCACATATGACTCTCTAAATCATACATGAAGTCATTATTAGACAGTATAAATGACCATTTACTGGGTGAGGGAGTATTTACAAAGTTGGGTTAGTGGAAAGAGGTGAAAGTTAAAAAATAACTGAACTGAATAAAACCTTGGGTTGATGCTGGTCATTACAATCTCCTAAGGGATGCTGCCAAATGGCAACGTGCCTTTCTCACATTCCTCTTCTCAACTCCATCACATGCCCAGATCTTTAGAGGTTTCAACACCCACATGGAGGACCCTGCTAAGGCCCCTGTTCCTGCATACTACTCTGCATAACTCTGCTGAACTCCAGCTTTAACCCACACTGACCCCACACTCATCAAGGCACAGCCTGAACCTCAGAAATATCAGATGGTAACCACCTCGGATATCACCATCCCCATCTCCTACATCTGCGAGCCTGAACGATTGCTGTTTGACCATAACCGCTAACCATCCACCCACTTTACATCGTCCAAAAGCCATTTCAGCATTTCGAAATCACCCTGAGTACTGACAATCCCCCATTAAACATATACAACTTTATATTCTATAGTTTCCTCCTGTCAGTAATTTATTTCCATCTCTCTCTCGCTAATATTGTAATATTTAGGAAAAGAATTGATTGGTATTGACTAATTCTCTAGACTCTCCCAAGGACTTAATACAATACTCTGCACAAAGTAAGGGCTCCAGGAATACAAGTGATTGACTATCCCACATTTCTTGCCCCTCCAAAGAGGTCTTCTATCCCCACCAAGCATTCTAGTCTCAAGACCCTCTCCATCTGTCCTAAGCCATCATGCCTCTTCTGGCCTCTTGCACAACCCTCCTCTCTAATTAATCAGTGGTATTTATTGAGCTGTTACCGTGGGCATAGCACTCCTGTAAGCTGGTAGGCAGGGATGCCATCTACCAATTCTGTTGTATTGTGCTTTCCCAAGCTCTTACTACAGTGTTCTGCACACAGTAAACACTCCATAAATGACACTGATTGACTGAGGTCTTAGGTATTAGGTCTTAGGACATAAAATAGAAGTAAAAACATTCTCCCTGCTCTTTCGTAATGTACAATCTAATGATGGATATAAGCACAAATACAAATTATCTGCACAGATACAAATGATTAAAATGCATTTAAATAAATTCATACATAATAATAAACTGATTAAAACATGTCACTGTAGGGATACCATGAGCAGCAGGCAGGGATTAATCAGGAAACGTCTCCAAAAAACCTATTTTTTGGAGGATTTTGAAAAAGGAGGGAAATAGAATAGATAGATTTAAGTGGGAATTTCAGTGTGGGGGTGCCAAGTTTACCAAATACACAAGTCCACATGTGTCAGGTTGCTCTGACTGCTAAACTTGACTTCACTGTTCCTTTACTCTCTGATGTTTTTTCTCTACCAGTTCCCCCAACTCTGGATCACCCCTGTGTTGATCTTCCTCTGCCCCAGGTAGTCAGAAGGACCGGAGTCCTAATCCCAGCTCCACCAACTGTCCGCTGTTTGACCTTGGCCCAGTCGCTGAACTTCTCTGTGCCTCAGTTACCTCATCTGTAAAATGGGGAATAGGACTGTGAGCCCCATATGGGACATCGACTGAGTCCAACCTGATCAGTCTTTATCAACTCCAGCACTTAGTACAGGACTTGACACGTAGTAAGCACTTAGATACCATAAAAAAAGACCTCTGTCACAGCCAATGTCTTCTAAGGCTATGATTCTGCCCTTTCAGCTGCACATTAACACAATTCCTCCCTCATTTCTCCTTCACCCATAACACCCACCAAAAATTTCAGGTCTTTATCTTCTTCCAGAAGCCTCCAGTGTACCCTACACCACCTTCTTCTCAAACCCAGTGACTTCACTATTTTATGGATATGATAGAACTTCCCTAGGGGCTACCTTCACCACTTCAACATTTTCTTACCACCAAGTTCACATTCTCCTCCTTGATCATCTCTTCTTAAGTGGAGGTCTTCCACCTGTCCTTGAAAGCTAATCCATCTACCTGGGCTTTGGATCCTATATCTTCTGAACTCCTAAAAATAGCTGCTGTTATGCTCTTCCCTTGTCTTAGTTCTCTCATTCTCCTCGGGCTCCTTATCCCTCCATTTCCCCCACCCCTCACCCCCTGCTATCACATCCCTGCACTTTCAGAAGCCCAAGTCTCATGCTGAAAATAACAGCCTTGATCCCTCTGCAAACTTCAGCCTCAACTCCATATTTCCATTCCTGTCCAAACTTCTTGAAATGGAACTATATTTCTAGTGTTGACTCCCCTCTTCCTTATTTCCTCTTCCTTCCTTCCCTCTGAAATCTAGATTTTGCCCCTGTACTCTACTGAGCCCATTCTCACAAAGGTTTCCAATGGTTTTCATCTGGCTAAATCCACTGGGCTCTCTTCTGCCCCAATCATCACTGACTCCTCTGTTGCTTTGATAATTTTGTCCACTCCTTTGTCCTGATACTTTCTAGTCTTGGTAGAGCCAACATTTCTGTTTCCCTTCCTACCTCTGACTGCCCCTTCTCAGTTTCTTTTGTCAACTCTTTATCTTGTCCTCACTCTTTAACTGGATATTCCACAAGACTCTGCTCTGGATTTCCTCTTTTTTATGGCATTTAAGTGCTTACTATGTGTCAAACCCTCCTAAGCACTGGGGAAAGTATGAGTTATTTAGGTTGGACACAGTCCCTGTCCCACATGGGGCTCACAATCTATGTAGGAAGGAGAACAGGTATCCTTATTTTACAGTTGAGGAAACAGGCACAGAGAAGCTAAATGGCTTGCCCAAGGTCAGACAGCAAGCAGTTGGCAGAGCTGGGCTTAGAACCCAGGTCCTTCTGATTCCCAGGCCCATGCTCTCTTCAGTAGGCCATGCTGCTCTCATGGAGCTTGTCCACTGCCAGCAAGCTCACTTTGTAGATAATAATAATAATGATGGTATTTGTTAAGCACTTACTATGTGCCAGAGCACTATTCTAAGTTCTCCAGCCCTGACTGCTTCCCTGATTTACCATCTTCCCTTGCCTCCAGGAAATCTCCATCTAGATGACCTACCACCACTAATTCAGTGTGTCAAAAAATAAACTTCATGGTCCTTCCCATTTTTCTCATACTTTTTCTGCCACTCTTGACAAATCACAATCCTCCCTGTCCCAGAAGTTTGCAGCCTGGATGCCATCTTTGACTCCTTGCTCTCTTTTTACTTCTTTCAGTCAGTCTATAAATCCTTCATAATATTTCACTGAGCTACCCATTTCTCTTCACCTTTACAACCATTATCCCTGATTCAACTTCTCTTCATTTCCTACCTGGGTTACTGCATTAGCCTCCTCATTGGTCCCCTGCTTCTAGGATGAAGGCGCAAGTCTCCAGTCCAAAAATAAAACATTTGTTAAGTGTTTTCTATGTACCAAGCACTGTCCACATACCAAGCTGTCTAGCCAAAACCTGCTGCTCATATCTTCTTAAAATGTCATTTGCAACATATCACTCCCCTTCTCACAAACCTCCAATACCTACCCATTTGTCTCTCATTAGAAGGTCTAACTTTTGTCTAGTTTTGTCTTTCCACCCACTGTTAGACCTCAACTGTACTCCTAGTGTCCCAAACTAACCTGTTAGTGACTTTCTCACCATTTCCCCCTGCTTGGTAATCCCTTCTTCAAATTATTAGTAATAGTAATAGATAATAACAATAACAATAATATCAGTATTTATGGACTTGACCAAACCACAGTGTTCCCCATCTTCAGAGCCGTCCCAAAAAGTCATCTCTTCCTTCACTAGGCATTCCTTGACTAATCCTCCTTCTGGTTCATGTCCACCATTAGCCACCTTAGGGTCATATAGATCTGTTTACTATCCTGTAAAATGTAAGCTCCTTGTGGACTGGGATCATGTCTACTAACTCTATTCTATTGTACTTTCCTGCATGCTTAGTACAATGCTCTGCACACAGCACTCAAATATCATTGATCGATCGACTGAACTGCTCACTTCTGTTTTATTATTTGTTGCTGCTCTTACTCTTTAGCTTATTGTAGGTTTGGTAATTTATGTCTTCCCATTTTCCCTATTAGGTGATGATAATAATATTTGTGGTACTTGTTAAGCGCTACGCTCCAGGCACTGTACTAAGTGCTGGGATAGAGATAAAATAATCTGGTTGGACACAATCCATGTCCCACAAAGGGCTCCCAGTCTCAATACCCATTTTACAGAAGGGGTAACTGAGGTACAGAGAAGTTAAGTAACTTCTCCAAGGTCACACAGGAGATAAGTGGCAGAACAGGAATTAGAACCCAGGTCCTTCTGACTCCCAGGGCCGTACTGCTTCATTAGATGGTAAAATCCTTAGTAGCAGAGGTGGTACCTTTTTCTTCTATTGTATGTTTCCAAGTCCCTGCACACATTCAGTGCTGAATAAATGTTATTGATGGTGATTGTGAAGAACCTGCTCTTTGAACATGTTTTCCCATCTTCAACCAAGGGGGTTTCCTGCAGGGATTGGATGCTACACAGTGTCTCTGGAAGGAAGTAGTTAAGTCACCTTTTCAAACTATGGGCAGTTCCGTTAAACCTTCCAAAATGACAGAAGAGTGAATGGAGTCACCTGACAAAAGAAGGCTCCATTAACTAAATAATGTCATGATATAATAATAATAATAATTATGGTATTTGTTAAGCACTTATTATGTGCCAAGCACTGTTTTAAGCACTGGGGTAGATACAGGGTAATGAGGTTGTCCCATGTAGGGCTCACGCTTTTAAGCCCTATTTTACAGATGAGATAACTGAGGCACAGAGAAGTTAAGTGACTTAACCAAGGTCACACAGCAGACAAGTGACGGAGCCAGGATTAGAACACAGACCCTCTGACTCCCGAGCCCATGCTCTTGTCACTAAGCCATGCTGCTAATGTAAGATTAGTCCTCCCTATTACTTCCTTTTTCAAAACTTCTCAAAATACTCAATCCCCAAGGCTAATGTGGGGTGAAAGGAGGAGTCAGAATCCTTAATAATGTTAACCCCAAAGACCAGAACTGTTGGGTTCTAAACAGCTGTGGAATGCTGGTAAAGTAGGAAGACTCTTCAAAAAAAACACGTTCTTCCCTCCCTCTCTTCACTCACATTTCCATCCTTAGGAGTTTATACTTTTATATTAATTCATTTTTTTCAAACTTAATATAAGAAGTCTCCTGCAAATCCTGATTATTTTCTAAGAAAAAAAAACTTTCATGAAAGATGGGGCAAGCCCAGGACTTAAGAAAACTATGTTGATCCTTAAAAAAAATCAGGTAGCATAGAAATAGGAATAAAATAATAATAACAATAACAATGATAATAATATGGAATTTGTTAAGCTCTGCTACATGCCAAACACTGTACTAATAGCTGGGGAAAATGCAAGATAATCAAGTTGGACCGAGGCCCTGTCCCACACAATCCCATTTTACCAATGAGGAAACTGAGAAAAATTAATTGACTTGTCCAGATGAGTTGCAAAACTGGGATTAGAAGCCTGTCCTGACTCCTAGGCCTGTGTTCTTTCCATTATGCTACACTGCTTCTTGCTATGAATATGTAATAGCAAAAACATCCTCTGCTTTAATGCCATTTCTTATCTTAGCAATAGGAGCATGAAAACTGGCTCTCCAGAATGCCAAGAATCCAGCAAAGGCAAAAAGTCCACTTGAGCTGGTGGATCTAGGCAGCTTTTTAGTTCCTAGGAGCTCAGAGCAAGCAAGGAACCACTTAGACAGAGTCAAGCAGTGTAGCCTTCTGGAATTAGCACAGGCCTGGGAGTCATGGGACTTGGGTTTTAAGCCTGATTCTGCCACTTGCCTGCTCCTCGATCTAGGGCAACTCATTTAACCTTTCTGTGGATCACTGTGCTCATCTATAAAATGGGGATTCAGAAGGATCACAATCCTACTTAGACTGAGAGCCCCATGTGGGACAGGAATGGTGTCTGACCTGGTTATCTTGTCTCTACCCCAGAATTTAGTTCAGTGCTTTGCAAATAGTAAGAGCTTAATCAATACCACAATTATTATTATTATTAGAACAATGCAGAGGCCAGAAACATAGGAGCTCCTGCTCATTAAGCTTTCCATCCCCTTTCCCCTGTTCCCATCCAGTTCTCTAACAACCATACCAGAATTTCAGACTCAGTCCCATCTAGAAAATGCAATGGGTACTATGAGAAAGGCAGAGAAGAGTAGTTTGGCTGGTGGGAAATGCTACAGTCTGTTTGCTGGTCTGTTCATTCAGTGTTTTCTACCAGAAAGAATCTGGTAGAGAGGGAAAGAAATGACTTTCTTTCTCTCTTTTCACCAATTCTGTCTGAAGCAATATTTTAAGTTGCACACTTCAGCTTGGAGTAAAACTGAAGTTTCTTTACAGATGGGCTGAAGCTGAAGAAAGTCCATTCATTTGTACTTTAGTATAAGCTTTGACTATAAAAAGTATTTTTTGTGTGTGTGACTCAGAATCCAGCCTGGCTCCTTTCATAGGTTTATTTATAAACTGCCCAGCCCCAGTGATGAAATATCAGCATGGTTGCATCAGTGCCTTTGACCCTTAGTCACCCCTCCTGCTAGTCTCATACACCAGGCCAATTTTTTGGCAACGTACCCCCTAACCCCCATGGGCAGCCCCTGTGGAGCTGAACTTTGGCAAAACATGCTCGATAGCAGATTTCACATGTTCCAAGCTTTGCTTAAGGCAAGCCTACTCGAAACATCTTTTGCATGAACTGCAAACATCTCACTTGCATTCGCCTTCCTACCTGGAGGGATTTGGAAATACACTCTCCAGAATTTAGCAAGGGTATTGAAACGGTAGCTACTAAAATACTAAACTAGCTGCCAGTGTAAACAAACCCTAAGTGCATATTCTGAATACATCAGTGTGCTCGCTATTCTGCATGGTGGCAGGTATGGATGTAGGAAGCAGGAAGAAGCAGAAAGTTTACTCTTCTCCCCCGGCTCCCTCCCCTGCACACACACACCTCACTTAGCTACTATGGCTCCAGTTGCACTTTGTAAATTCATGTTTAATAGAAAACCTGTATTCATTTGTACGTGCAAGTGCTACTGAATGCATAGGCAACCTGTTTAGAGGCAGCTTTTGCCTGGCCTTTGGACATATACCAAGTTTGCTTTACTGCATCATCTCACTAAGTGATGCAGCTTTGAAAGCGAAGAACAATTCTGATATCCGGTGGGTGGTTGCCCCTATTTTGGTGATTCTCAATGTTCCTTCCTAATAATAAGACAACTATTTGATTTTAGGAAAGGAGAACCTAACCTAACCGGTTAAAGAGGCAAGCAAAAAATGGAGGGAAAAAGATGAAAAAAAAGGTTCCCATTTTAGGATTTTTAAAGGCGTTATTTTACCCAAATCTATTATAGGAATGGTTCCTATTTCACTCTGTCAGTAATGACCATTCAATGTATTTTTATAAAAACTTCCTTTTTCCGCAGTTGCCTGACCAGAAATCACTACTTACCCCCAGCAATATTGTTAAATGTTTAAAATGTTATTTTATATTGATATTTTTCCACTTGTCTTCTTTCTAAACTTAGATGTTATTAAAAGGGAATACCAATATAACTCTGATGATGAAGAAAGTTTTATACAAAGGCTTCATTGAGAACAATAGCATAACAAAAAAAAAAAAAAGCCCCAGTGGCACAAAAAAAAAGTCCAGAATCTCCAGTCCCTCACATCTCCAGAAGAATTCCTGCAGTGAAAACAGCAATACTCACACAGACAATATAAACTGTTACTCGGTTTGAAAAGTCACAAGGGATTGAACAGGAAGAACTGACTATATATTGCTGTTTTCCTTTTCAGTTTAAATACAGTGACAACTTTCACTTTGGAGCTTTGACCCAGACAAATGAGACTTATGCAATGAAACTCAATGCAATCAAAGCATTCTAAAATGAATTCTGGGAACATTTTGTGTCATCTAAATATAGCTGGGGTTTTTTATTAATGATCTTCTATAGCCATTCACAAATGCATGAAAACAGACCAAATGTAGCCTCTAATTCTCGAGCCTATCTCCCTTCTAAAAAGGAGCTTAATATCGGAGTAGAAAGCAGAATTTGAGCAAAAAAAAAAAAAAAACATGAACATGTATGCTTTCTGTGATAAATGTAAATAACCTCTTACTGCCTACCATGTCCCATCTAACCTGCTGGATGCAACAAAAGTACAAAAATGGACTTCAAGTAAAAATGATCTTTTACTGGGGGCAGATGGGGAGGAGTTGAAAAATGTTCATGCCACCTCAGCAGAAAATGTAGCATACGATGTTAACACACTTATTTCATTAAATATTACAAGTCGATAAAAAACAATAGTTCATTTGTTTTCTACCACAACTATGACATTGTCCATATTTATTTCCATACGTCATCTAGAATGCACTTACTGTTAGATGCTGGAACAGCCATGCCCTCATGATATTTGTGGCTACTTTGGGAAAGATGCCACGCTTTTTATGACGCTTTTTGTCCTTATCTGGATCATCATCATCACCTGTGCTGGGGGAAGCTACACTGTTGTCCAAGCCGTCACCTGTAAATATAGTGAATCAAATTTTGACTGGTGCTACCTTTATATGTTTAACTCAAAAGATTGATTTGGGGGCAAAAGCAACAGTAAAAGAGCAGTTTAAATGGAGTATGAATTCTTATGCACTGTTTCGGGATTTTTTTTCCGAGGTTGGGGGAGGGGAACAGACTCTATTGGCTCAGGAGCCATCAGTTCTGAATCAACAAATTCAGGAAAACCATTCTGGAGTACCAAAAAAAGCATACAGCTCTCTAATTTGCATAGCAGCAAAGTAAAACAAACAAGAAGTAATTCATGCGGGTTTCCAGTTTCCAAAGCACCCAAGTCATTGGTGAAGAACAAGGAATCTCTTTATTAGGTGTTTCTTCATAGCAATTACATGGATGGACAGATGACGTTCAACTCTACACTGTCACATCGTGAGGCCAGGCATTAGCCAGTATTTCTACTGTGGAATACAACCCAAAGATAAAAACATAATTTTGGCTTTGAAACAGTGGGAAGGGATAGCCATAGAACACCAACACTTTGTACCAACGGTCTATTTTTAACAGGTTCGATGACAATTTGTTTTTTTCAAATCAAACATTTGACCATAGGACTGTGGTTAGATAGACTCATATGGCAAGACAGAGTCTTATGCGGAGAAGATAAAGGGGGACTGAAATAGTTTTGACATGAAAACAATTCCTTTGTAAAATTAATCTACATGTATGTATGCGTATATATGTACTAATTTTCAATGCTACACGGAGACACCTGTATTCTGGTCTCTAAAGGTTGTGTTGCTTAGCTGTGTCACAACTTAGCAAACGCTCTTCAAAACATACTCACTCCAGACAAAAATGACCAAGAAATCTCCTAAAATTGGACTGAATGAAAAGAAAAGGCCTATTCCATTAGGAATAGAAGAAAGGAAGGCTTTCTGATACTTCCAATATATAAAGTCCCATCCCATGGAATCAAACACATAAAACGATTAGAAGTTTTCAGGATTTAGTCATTTAATTTAGTGGACTTTGAAACAGCCCTTCCTGACAGGATATGTATTTAATGAAAGACCCATCTCTGTTTTTATAAAGTAGAGAGTCTTATAAGAAGTCCAGACAGCTTTGACTGATAAATTCTTTGAAAGCCCAGTATTTAAAGAGGCTTTTTATACAGAGAAGCAATTCACCATATAAAATAACAATTCATAAAAGAAACATGAGCAAAGGAAACAACTCAACAGCATTTAAAATTTCAATGGGCTAATCCACTTTCTGTATGCAAAAGGCAAGCACGGAAAAGAAAAATATTATTTGTTCATTGATTAAAAATGAAAAGCTTCTAACCTAATGACACTGTTTTTCACCACCTCACCCTGATTGTTTTACTCCTTTTTTAAATACACTTTCTATCCATCACAAAACCCCTTCAGATTAATTTAGTAGGCAATGCCTAGCGCCCGCCTGGAAGAGAATTCATTGATAATTTATGGAAATATCTACTATAATCCAGCGGAGATGACTTTTTTCCAGCTTTGTGCATCAATAGATAATCAAGGCCTTAAAGCAGCCTTAGCTTCCCATTACCTCAGGCAAAAGAATTCCTGAAAGCATGCCTTCAGGGCACCTGAATTATATACTCCATTAGGAGAGGAAAGGCTTTCTGCATTCCATGTATAACACTCACCAGAACCTTTCCTGTTTATTTCTGCTGTATGAAAGCAGAAGCATTAGGAACAGAATTTTTTAAGTGAAGACTTATGTAGATACAATGGAGAAACCTTTCAAGCGAGAGCCAGATCACCTCCTTCAATCCCTGGCAGTGACCTATCCCAAATAAAAGGTTTCTGTTACATCATTAGCTCAAGCCAAAAACAGCCTTGGCTTAATGCAGAGTTTGTTCTTCCTACTGTTTTTAGGCAAATACAGCTACTTTACTCCCATCTGGGAGGGAAATTACACTGCTGGGTTGTAATCTAAGACAAGATTTTCATTGGAAGCAAATGCTTTCAATCCAGTGTAAATACTGGTACATGTTCAGAAAGGCCTAAAACAATAAACCCCTGGTCCCGTCCTACACGAGTTAGGGAAATGGAGAAGGAGAAGGAGCATAATAAAACAGACTATTCTGAAAGCCAACACTTTGGGAGATTTTAATAAATTGTTTAACCTCTTCCACTTTTTAAAATTGAAAATTGATCTCATAAAATCTAAACCTCAGAGAAAAGTCTAAATGGCCAATTGTACCCTTAGCATTTCCATTCCCGTTGCAATCTGATACAGTCACCTCTGGAAGATCCCTGGAGGATTTATTTCCTTTTTTTTTTTTTTAATTTTTAAGATCACTAAACAAACTCAGAGAACCACGGACCAACCACATGGTCGCAGCTCTGAACCACATTTGTAAAATGTCAGCAGTGACTTCATTCCTGGAGTTGACTTCTCCTGCCGCCAAATGAAGGCAAACTGAAAAGGTGGAAATAATCATAAAAATGATGCTAGTCCATAAACAAGCTTACAGCCTCATTAGTATAGCAGTAGGCTCCACTGGGTGATTTATGCTCGTTTTGCTGATGCCATGAGGAAATGCCATAGGGCAACTTTAGCCAACCGCTAATGGTTTCTGACAGCTTCTTAGCAACTAGTGCAAGCAACGTTGTGGCGTTTGCTAGTGACAGAAACTGAAAATGTCATATTATCTGCCCATGTGTCACGAAGTCCGTGTGGCAATTAACTAGTAGGCCAGTGACTGAGGGGCCAGAGGCTCTTAAAAATGGCCTGTGGCTATTCAGGGACAGACGAGGCACTTTGCTAGCGGTCTCCTTGCACATATGCAACATTCTAATGCAGAAATGTGCCCTGCACTGCCTCTCTTTCGCTCACCGATGAGTTTCCTCCACTCAAATCCTCTCTCCGCAGCGAACCTCTCAGTTGCTTTTTCTCTAGGCCTTGCATGACATTATCAGAGGAATTTAAAGTAATCTATCTTGATGCCATTGTTTGAATGGCACTTTAATTGGCAATACCTGACTCTCTGTTTTCTGAACACTGGATCCAAAGGTGCTAGCTGTTTTTCTGCTCTCTCACAAATTAGTCTAAAAGGATTTAAGATCACTGAAGCAGACTCATTGCCTGTCAAATCGCTAGGAGCGTAGAAACCCTGCACAGCAACAAGACACTAGTTAAAAAACACCAAGCCTATAACGAGCAATAGGAGAGCCTTGGCTACACATTTTGGTTTCCGAGCTATCAAAACCATGCACTATATGTCAAACTGTCAAACCTTTCAGCATGGGCCATTTGCCCTTTCAAATAATATTTAAGAATTGTTTTTACAAAATTTTATAGGCCATGGTCTAGTGAAAGAGGCCAACCAACAAAGAAAGGAATTTGTACTACAATTCGTCCACGCGCAATTTCTTAGGAGACCTGGGCCTATCCCTATGGAACAAGGCAGGTGACCTGTGGTAGCTCCCAGACTGTCAGAGAGCTCAGATTTCAAACACGCTCAGCTCAAACGTCCCAGAGTTGCCTATTTAAGCATACCCGGGCATTTAGGCTGTGCTATCTCGTTCCTTTCAAGAAAGGATAAAGCGGCATTTATCGTATTCAGGCCATTCAATGGGTCAGACTGGCCATGTCAGCAGGGGCTCCTCTCATACAGGTCAAAGCACCCCCTCCTTCTCCTCCTATCAACTCCCTCTGTCTTTCCACCACCACCGGTCCCCAAAATCCGGGAGCAAAAGGCAAAAAAAAAAAGTTCTTGAGGATTACCCCGAGATAAAACTTTCAGAATCCACTGTCAACTACAATAAAGGGATAGCTTCTACATAATGGTAGGCACCGAAGATTGCCAGTACAATTCAAATTGCAACTCTGTGCATTATCCTGTTTGACTCAGTCAAGAAACGAAGGAAATCATTTTTGCTTCAACAGAGTTACAGCATTGCAAGAGTGAACCAATCAGTCATGCGATATTTTCAGCATAGTTTCCACTTCAACCTATTTCCCCTCACCCTCTCTCTTAGAAAGTGCAAAATGAGTGACACATTCCCTGCCCACAAGCGCCTGCGCAATAATGGGAGAAACAGACATGTAAAGTATTTAGTAGGAGTAATTGAAATAATTGAATGTGCACATGCACGTGTGTCTGTGTCTGCGTGCTAATGATGGATATAAGAAAGGGCTTGAGATGACTGAGGCATCATGTGAGGGATTCTGGGAATTAATCCGGGAAGGCATGTTGGAGGTTGGGGGCTTTTAGAAGGATTTTGACTTTGCGGAGCACCGTGGACTGTTGGACTTGGGGAGGGAGTTTCTAGTCAGGGGGTGAGCCTGAGTGAGGGGGTGGTGGAGGGAGAATTAGGAACAATGTAATCAGTGTTTAGTACAGTGCTTTGCATACAGGAGGTGCTCAATACATACGACCAAATGAATGAATGAATTAGGTTAGATTGGGCCACACTGATATTACATACACAGTCGTATTTTTAAAAATCAATGTCGTTCACAGAAAAGTCTTTCTTAATTTTACCAACTTGCCTTAAAAGTTGCTCAGAGAGACATTCTAAAATCACATGTAAATTTTATGAAGCAAAATGTGAAGACTCCAGTTTTTCAGTTCGTTAACAATAAGTCCTCTAGACCGTAAGCTCTTTGTGAGCAAGGAATTTGTCTCTTATATTGTTATAGCGTATTCTTCCAAGCACTTAATGCAGTGCTCTGCATACACTAAGCACTCAATAAATACATTTGATTGATTGATGTCCATCTCTCCTTTTAGAGTGTAAGCTCCTTATGGACAAGGAACATTTCACTGGTTGTTTGGTACATTCCCAAGAGTTAGTACCAAGCATTGTGCCCAGTGGATGCTCAAAAAATACTCTTAGTATTCATTTAGTAAGATCTCTGTGCAAGATTCCAATTTTCTCTAAAATAATTGAACTATTGACTATTATTTTTTTGATAGAATGTTTATCCTAAATACAATACTATACCTTTCTCCAAATGTTGCTACTATTCAACGACTATCCAACCCATATGGACCAATAACAACATTTCAGCCTTTGGGAAATATTCCTTGGCTGGCCTTGGTGGATCCATCAGTTCGGTCCACTGACCAGAGCTTTGAACCTTCCCAGTCTACACTCCACACTTCTGGATCTCCTTCAGGAAAGATCAGGTTCAGAGTTGGTTGGGCACCAATGATCCTCCCCAGTGGCAAATGGGAGAAGCAACCAAAGGGGATCCAGATCAGTGGGAAGAGAGGAGAGTGTTAAAATGATACACCACTCTCCCTCAAAAATTGTAATCATGGTGAACATTTTAAACAGGTGTTCTTTAACGTATTATAAAGAATTATAACTATTTGAAGTTGCCGTTTGTGTCAGACTTTCAACTTTTTTTTAAATTCCAAAGCCCACTTATCCCAATACGCCGAAAAGTGGTGTGGCCCAGAGACAACAACATGGGTATAGGAGTCAGGGGACCCGGGATCTAATCCTGGCTCTGCCACTTGCCTGCAGTGTGACTTTGGGCAGACCACTTAACTTCTCTATGCCTCAGTTACCTTTTCTGTAAAAATGGGAATAAATTACTGTTCTACCTTAATATTTAAGCCCTATGTGAGACAGGTACTGTGTCCAATTCTTGTCTCTGTCCCAGCACTCAGCACAGTGGTTGGCACAGAGGAAGTGCTTAAATACATATTATTATTATAATTATTAAATCATAATCTGGTTTCCAACTTTTCCAATCCATTTTCAGATCAGCATCTAACTCCAATTTTTAAAAAGACTACCTATAAAAATGTTCTTGACAGAACTGGAAAGTTCCCACAGCATCTTTCAGTACTTCTCTAACAAATGGTGGGTTAGGTTTCAATTGATCAGGCTCCTTTAAAAAAGCACGAATGGTCACTGTAGAGATGAAAACTAACATTTGTAAGTTCTGGACTGGAAAGTTATTTGCCTCTCAATAATTGAACATTCCTATGACCAAAAATATAGAACTAATGCCTGTTCCTGCTGAGCACGCTTATTCATGTCGCATTCTCATCTCCAACTCCCCTTCTCGGTTCACTCAAAACAATAAGTGAAAGGCTATTTGGTCTTTCTGCAACTTACTTAGTGGGGTTTTTTTTTCCAATTAATAAAAGCTTCCACGATGCATGGAAAGCAGCCCTTCCTTTCTTACCCATTTCATTGTTATGGAGAAACTAAACATTCTGAGTAGAATATTTAACTTTAAAAAGTTTAGCTACTATTCTATTCATCTCTTCCTCTGACTGTGTTGCAAGGAAGGGGATAATTCTTTTGGTAACCTTCTAGGTCTTAGGTGTATAAAACCCTTTGTTCTCAGATTAGAGTGATGCCAGTTTGATCAAAGCAAAATCACAAAGGGAACAGCATTCTTGAAAGCACCCCAGCAGAAACCAAGGTAATGCCATATATTTTATTTGGTTGCCCACTCATTTATAAAACCAGAAAAGTTGAAAAAGTATGATATATTTATGGAAAATCCTTATGGCACCATTAAAAAATAGTTTCACATTGGCATCTATTATACCTCTCTTTAGGGAGAAAAACCTCTCATTAAATAACCTATGATGTACAATATTCAACCAGGCACTGTTAGAATATTTACTAGATGTAATGTAAAAGCATTAATCAAGCCTATTGTCTTTTTTAAATGACTAATAATTTGCCTGAATTTGGTTCCGGAGCTTGATTTTCATTTAAAGTTTGTACCTGGTGTAGGAAATTATTGCTGGACAGTCTTTGATTTAGTGATCTCATTCTAATCAAGCTCCTTCTGGTCAGGGAACATGTCTACCAAATCTGTTATATTGTAAAAATAATAATAATAATAAAAATGATGGTATTTGGTAAGCGCTTACTATATGCCAAGCACTGTTATAAGCACTGGAGTAGATACAAAGTAATCAGGTTGTCCCACATAGGGCTCACAGTCTTAATCCCCATTTTACAGATGAGGTAACTGAGGTACAGAGAAGTGAAGTGACAGGTCCAAAGTCACAGAGCTGACAACTGGCCGAGCTGGGATTAGAACCCACTACCACGACCTCTGACTCCCAAGCCTGTGCTCTTTCCATTAAGCCATGCTGCTCCTCTTGTACTCTCCCAAGCACTCAGTTCAGTGTTCTGCACACAGTAAGAGCTCTATGACTATGAGTGATTGATTCGACAGGTGTTGACATTTCTGAAATCTCAGTACAGATCCTCAAAATAAGAGGCAATTTCCTAAGAAACTGGTGGAATTTCTGGAGGATGCCACTGACTTCATTATCCCTTTCCTGAGCTGTCCCAAGCTGGGTAAAGCCGAATTTGGTTTTGGTTGTTGTTGCTTTATTTTTTGATATTTGTTAAGTCCTTACTATGTGCCAGCCACTGTACTAAGTGCTGGCAATATACGAAGCACCTGTTCTATGTGAAAATACCCTTTATCATCGCTAAATTTAGTGAGTTCTTTTCTAAGAAACTTTTAAAGTTACTAAACCCAGTTAATTCAATCAAGTAACCCTATATATCTAGCATTTACTAAGTGGAAAAGTCCAAAAACTGAGTTAAGAAAAACTCTGATGAACCAGATTGTTGAAAATGAAGTTGGATTAATTTTAACATGAAAGTTTTTCATTAAAGTTACTCTAGTTCTAATGGCACCTGTTAAGAGATTACTATATACCAGGCATATACTAAGCGCTGGGATAATCAGGTTGGACATAGTCTATGACCCGTATGGGGCTCACAGTCTTAAAAACCATTTTAAAGATGAGGGAACTGAGGCACAAAGAAGTGAAGTAACCCACCCAAGGTCACACAGCAGACAAGTGATAGAGCAGCATTAGAACCCAGGTCCTCTGACTCAGTCAGCCATATTTATTGATCATTCATTCGGTGCAGAGCATTGTACTAAAGGGTTGAGTGTGTACAAAAGAATCATTAGACACAAACCCTGACCTCGACAAGTTTACGCCAAGCCTGCCCTCTTTCTACTAGGCCAGGTTGCTTCTGTTCATATCATTCTACTTAAAAGTAATTTATAAATTAAAAAAAATTTGCCCAATGTCATTGGTGTTCCAAGTTACCATGTAAGGCAAATTAAGCACTTTGGGAGGATCATTAAGTCTTTCAGACCACTGAGGGACCGTTAGTGCACTTCAACAGTGTAGTTATAATACACCAGCAATTCACTAAATATCCCCTATTCATCTAAAAGAGTCAATGTTAATCAAAAGGTAACTTTAAACACCCAGTAAAATTGAGCTTAGTACATGACATGAGAAGTCTCACTGTCACCATTATCAACAATTCATTTAAATAGAAAAAGTAAAAATTTGAGAATAAATGAGTGTCAAACACATGCGTAATGATTACATTAAAGCTCGTGCCTCTTTAAGGGCACTGTGTGATACTTTTTCCTTACATGCATTTATGCCATGAAGTTTGTCAGGAAAGACATCCTCCTTCACAATTCTCTGATGAAAAGAATGTTAGATTATGCTGAGTTCTTAGAGGTAAAGACTGTGGACAAGTATAATTTACAACAAAATATCTGACAAATTTTCTAAGTTTATTTTCTTCTTGATCACTGCATTTTGTTCTTTTGGGATAGGGGCACCTTTTTTCTAGTAACTCAATATGACTTTCTGACTCGAATTCCCCTCAGGGGAAGGCCAGCAAATTAGCTGTCTACACATTGAGAAAAACAGCACTGATGAATAGGAAAAAACACAGATTTTACTCATTTTTCACCCATTCAGCATTTTTTTTTTTAACAAATAAACACCGTGAAAATTCCTGCCCAAACTTCTTAATGGAGTCCTAGAAACTTCAGAATTTTTAGTCTGCATGTTTCAATATTACGATAAAAACAATGAACTCCTAATGGGAATCCCAGAACTTTTTATAACCACAACAAAGAACAACTCTGCAGTTAAAAAACAAACAGTATAAAGACTACACCCTTTAGCTAACAACTAAGTTTAAAATGCCTTAAAGCATTTAGAAAAATTACAATATTCAAACTAACTTGGATTTGCTTTAGTTTCCAACAAAAAATGCAATTCATAGGCTATGTGAGTAACAATTAGAATTTTTTTTAAAAAAACCCATTCTCCTGGAGAATGGGGTTATGGAAAAATAAGACTGAGTTTCAGTGGGCTGAAGCACTTTGATGAAGAAGGGAGGAAAATGATTGTCCCGTGGTATATACGTTGACCCTGCCAGGTTTTCTCCCATTCTCCCTTTGGTGCCGAGAGTCATTTAAGTGTGGGGTGGCAGTTGAGATTCTATCTCTTAGGCCGGACTTTCACTAGATTCGGGTAAGCAACAGGGGGTATTTTTCATTTGCTGTAGCATTCAAGGCAAACATAATTCATCATGTTGCAATTGCTTGTCACCCAGCTAAGGCATTTTCCTCCAGTCCTCCCCCTCTCCACTCCAACCCAACCAAACCCGTCCTACCCTCTCTCCTTGAATCCTTTAAACTTCAGCCTCCACTGTTTTCCTGAAGCGTCCTCTCCCACTTCAGAAACATAACTCTGAAGCCTTTCCCATCCCCGTGGCACTCCCTGTACCTCTCTCTCTCATTCATTCATTCATTCAATAGTATTTATTGAGAGCTTACTATGTGCAGAGCACTGTACTAAGCACTTTGAATGTACAATTCAGCAACAGAGAGAGACAATCCCTGCCCAATGATGGGTTCACAGTCTAACCCTCCACCCCCATCCCCGTGCCCTAACAGCCTCTAACCCCAAATCCGCCCCAACTCTTTTAATTTGTTCTGTCGTGGCCAACAACTGCTGCCTGTTGCCTCAAATCCCCAAGGTTACAGGGCAGTGGGATAGAGCAGGACTGGGGCACGTGTGGCATCTGTCCTCCCTCCCCACCCCGACTAACTTTCCGCCCCATTTTGTCCAGTTCCTGCCACGCCAGACTTTGGGGGTGCCAGGGAGGAACAGGGGTGGCCACGGTGAGACTCTGTCTTAACATGACAAAGCGCGTGGGATGGGTTTTGGTCTCCAGGTCTTTAGGTGGAGAGAAAGGGGTGCTCTGAGATGTATGTTTAAAGGATTGAAGAATGGAGGAGGGCAGAGGTGATGGAAGTCAGGGAGGATGGAGAGAAGGTGGGAAAATCAAAGAAAAATAAATACATTTACATGGGTGCCAGTGGCAGCATTCATTCAGCCTGCTTGCCACCTCAATTCAAAGGCACCCAGCTGTCATGTCAGGGTGCCCAGCCAGGGTGCTTAAGGACCAGAGTTTCAAAAGCCTCCCTTCACTAGGCAATCAGTCACTCAGTCAATCATTTTTGTTAAGCTCTTACTGTGTGTAGGGTACTTTACTAAGCACTTGTACAACAGAACAATAAATATATGCATTCTCTGCCCACAATGAGCTTACATTCTAGAGCGGGAGGCAGACATTACTACAAATAAATAAATTACAGACACATGCATAAGTGCTGTGGGGATGGAAGAGGGGATGAATAAAGGGAGCAAGTCAGAGTGATGCACAAGGGAATGGGAGAAGAGGAAAGGGGGGCTTAGTGGGGGAAGGTGTCTTGGAGATGTGCCTTCAGTGAGGCTTTGAAGGGGGGGGAAGTAATTGTCTGTCGGATAAGAGGAGGGAGGGTATCCCAGGGCAGAAGCAGGACGTGGGTGAGAGGTCGGCGGCGAGCAATCAGGAGACTCCGGGTTGAGCTGGGCAGCAGCTGGCCACCTAAGAAGATGAGCATGTGACTAATGCCACACTGGCTCAGGCCAATCGTCTCATCAGCACAGAATCTTGTTTCCATAACGGCAACAGAGGATGTTTATGGGTCCACGGGTTTGTTGCCCATCTACACAAGTACAGAAGGGCCTGCGTTCTCAGAAGCAGTAGGGAAGTTCTCCCTTCTCCCAGTGACCTTACCCTTCAGATACACATGGAGCAGGATGGCACCTGCTTTGAATGCAAGGTCAGCAGAAAGAGGGGTGCAGCTACACTGTGCAGTTTTGCGGATTTAGCTGGATCTATCTCCCTTAACCCAGAGAATCGATATTAATTTGGTTGGACAGGAAAAAGAATAGTGCACATGGGCACTTGAAAATACACAGACACACATATTTAGTTTCCCAAAGTAGCAACTTGCCTTTCACAAATCATAATCCTTAAAAGACAGTCACCTAATTGATTTTTTTAAATGATTGCTGCAGTTTACAGTAGTCTATATATTTCTCTCTAATTCCATAGAGTAGACTACGATAGGCAGACTTACACAACCTGATTCCTCCCTTTTTAATAACAATAATAATAATGATAATTGGGGTATCTGTTAAGTGCCAGGCACTGAATTAAGCCCTGGGGTAGATATAAGATAATCAGGTCAGAGACAGTCCCTGTCCCACATAGGGCTCACAGTCTTCATCCCCATTTTAGAGATGAGGTACCTGAGGCATAGACAAGTTAAGTGATTCGCGCAAGGTCATGAGGCACACAGGAGGCAGAGCCGGGATCAGAACCCTGGTTCTCTGACTTCCAGGCCTGTGCTCTTTCCACTAGGCCGTGCTGCTTCTCTTTTTCCATCCCTTTTTTGTTAGCTTGCTTTCCTAAGGCCTGAGAGGCCTTTCCCCTTGGTTTTTTTCTATCAGTTATATTCCCTGAGGACCTCGGCACTGGCATGTGGCAAATGCGCTGTAACTCAGGCTACCCACCTGCCTGTTTTCCCTTAGTCCATCCCAAGGGATTTTCGTTTCCCTTTTCAGTTTTCTGATGGAACTCTGTCCCCCACGCCCACTTTCCAATTTGCTCTTAAGGGCCACTGAGAGGAAGGATGTAGGAAAATGGTATCTGTGAAATGGGAGCAAAGACTAATATTCTGCACTAGAGGTGTCCACGAAGCAAAAGAAACACAAGCCAAGAAAGGTAGTTTAGGAGGGGAAAAGGATGACAGTGTTCGAGGATCTAGAAAAAAACTGCCTGGGTGTGAAGGAGCCACCTTAAGAGGGGAATCTGTAGTAGTCGAGTCAGCGCTTAGAACAGTGCATAGCACAAAGTAAGCGCTTAACAGATAGCATCATTATTATTCACTCCCATGGCTTTAACTACCATCCTCATGAGGATTATTAGTAGTAGTAGTACTGATAATAATAGTTATTATTAATAAGATTGAGGTGTCAGAGGGACATCCAAGTAGAGATGTCTTAATTATTAATTGTCTAATAATTAGTCAGAAGGGGTTGGGGTAGCAGAAGGGATGTGGGGAGAGGTGGGCAAAAAGCAGATGGGATACTGAAGTGCAAAGAAAAAGGGAATCATCGGTAGCCTGGCACTCGTTCCAAATAATAGGAAAATCTAACAGTTTATAATAATCATATTTATTGAGCACTTACTGTGTGCAAAGCCCCGTACTAAGCACTTGGGAGAGTACAACATAACATCACATTCCCTGCCCACAGCGAGCTAACAGTCTAGAGGATGATCCCCAAATCTACAGCTCCAGCCCTGATCTTTCTCCTCCTCTGCAGCCTCATATTTCCTCCTGCCTTCAAGACATCTCTACTTGGATGTCCCTCCAACACCTCAACCTTATTAACGTGTCCAAAACAGAACTCCTCATATTCCCACCCAAACCCAGTCGTTCATTCAATCGTTCAATTGTATTTGAGCACATACTGTGTGCAGAGAATTGTACTAAGCATCCTCCCCATGACTTCCCATCAGTGAAGTCAGTACCATCATCTTCCCTGCTTCCCAAGCCCTTGACCGTGGCATTATCCTTGACACATATCTTTCACTCATTCATTCATTCAATCGTATTTATTGAGCGCTTACTGTGTGCAGAGCACTGTACTAAACGCTTGGAAAATACAATTCGGCAACAGATAGAAACAATTCCTACCCAACAATGGGCTCACAGTCTAGAAGGGCAAGACAGACAACAAAACAAAACAAGTAGACAGGCATCAATAGCACCAAAATAGATCAACAGAATTATTGATATATACACATCATTAATAAAATAAATAGAATAATATGTACAAATAAACACAAGTGCTATGGGGTGGGAAGGGGGTAGAGCAGAGGGAGGGAATAGGGACGATGGGGAGGGTAGGAGGAGCGGAGGAAAAGGGGGTCTCAGTCTGGGAAGGCCTCCTGGAGGAGGTGAGCTCTCACTGTCATTCAACCCACATATTCATTTTGTCACAAAATTCTGTCTGTTCAACCTTCGCAACATCGCTTTTCCCCTCCATCAACTGCATCAACCTCCTTGTTTACCGCTCCTATCTATCCCCACTTCAGTCCAGACTTCACTCTGCTGCCTGGATCATTTTTCTACAAAATTGTTCAGTCCATGTTTCCCCGCTCCTCAAGAACCTCCAGTGGCTGCCCATACAGCTCCACATCAAATGGAAATTCTTTTCAATTGACTTTAAAGCAATCCATCACTTTGCTCCCTCCTACCTTACCTCCCACATACTTCACTCCTCCAATGCTCCCTGTACCTCAGTTTCATCTATCCACCACCAACCCCTCATTCAAGTCCTGCCTCTGGCCTGGAATTCTCTCCCTCTCTCTATCCAACACATGTTCACTCTCCCCACCTTCAAATCTTTATTAAAAACATCTACTCCAAGAGGCCTTCCCCAAATAAGTTTTCATTTGCCTCTTTCCCCTCCCTTCTACATCACCCTTGTATTACTACTAATAATAATGATGGCATTTGTTAAGCACTTATTATGTGCAAAGCACTGTTCTAAGCACTAGGATTTGCACCCTTTATGCACCCTTCCCTCAACCCCATAGTCCTTACATACCTATCCGTACACTTAAATTGAATGTCTGTCTCCTCCTCTAGAGTATAAGTGCAGGGAAGGTGTCAACCAACTCTGTTATATTGTACTCTCCCAGACACTTAGTACAGTGCTCTACACAAAGTACTCGATAAATTTGATTGATTGAAAGAATCAGACAATTAAGGAAACTCAGAAGGGTTTGGGGTGGCAGAAGGGATGTGGGGAGAGGTGGGCAAAAAGCAGATGGGATGTTGAAATGCAAAGAATAAGGGAATCATTGATAGCCTGGCACTCACTCCAAATAATAGGAAAATCTACCAGTTTACAAGACAGGAGTTAGAAAGCAATTCATAGAGTAAAACCTCAACTACTTGGAAAGAAATCTACATTGCACCCTTTTTGTGTTCAGAGGTCTCAGCGCTGCATTTGTTCTACAATTTGAGGGATCCCACGCTACATGATCCTTTTGCTGATGGGCAAAGTAACAAAGTCAGACAAATCGCCAACCAAACTCCTGATTAATAACCAGTTTCTGCCTTTCAAAATGGAAAAAAGAGGTGCATGGAAATAAAGCGGTCCTAAACCCCTGAGAAATGATTTCATTTCAGAAGAAAAATTATTTAATACTCCACAATCTCATCGGAGAACTGGGTGGAAAATAAGAACAAACAACAGGCTTGGCCTTTATGGAGCCAGGTAGATGGGTCTGGATGTATGCCTAAGGGAGATGATGATGGTATCGAGCTTCATTTAATCTACATGGGGGCTACCACCTCTCTGCCTCTTTTGATAACCCTAGAAGGTTATGCTGTGCTCCATCCAGTCTCCTGAATAAAAGAAAATGAAAGGTTGTCTACAGAAAGAGAAAACAATGCAATTCTCATAATGGCCCCTTTACTACATGCTCATGTTAATTTTATGACCTGGGAAGTAGACAGCAAATCAGAGTCTTCATATAAAACAAAAAACAAACTTATTCAACCTGGGTTTCCTGAGCCTGTGCAAACCCCAAGCTAAGTTTTTTCATTCCTTCACTATAACTATGGAAAATGGATAACTTAAAAGATAGAGTTAGGGAAATAATATGGGGGGAAAAAGCAGAGTGGGAACTCTAGACTGTTGAAGACAAAGATGTCAAGGACTGAGTAAAAGATGATCTACAGTAAAGGGGTTAATGATTTGCCAACTGGTCAATCGATCAATCGATGGCACTTATTGAGCACTTACTGTATGTAGAGCACTGTCCTAAGCCCTTGGGAGAATGCAATACAATAAAATAAACTCATTATGGGCAGGGATACTTTATACTAACTCTTTTGTATTGTACTCTCCCAAGCATTTAGTATAGTGTTCTGCGCATAGCAAATGTAGTAAATAAATACCATAGACTGAGGTGCTAGGCAAGATCCCTGCCCACAAGGAGCTTACGGAGCACAGCTGATGGCAAAATTAGAAAAAAAAATTGGAGGGAAAGGTCAAACATTCCAATTGACTAGTAAAAAAAAAAAGTGATCAATAATGAAACCAATATTATCATCTTATCAAAACATGAAAATTCAATTACTTAAAATATTTAAAACTAGAAGCAGTTTAAATACAGGCAAGAATAAATTATTTGGGATTATTTTTTCCAATTTGTTAGCAATTTGATAATTGCTGCTAACGAGGCAGGTTGACAAGTCAGAAAAAAATTACCATCTTAGCAAAACACTGTATAAAAAGAGGGAAAAAAAAGACAGGGTTTTTATCTCCGACTGTTTTAGAAGTAACCTCCTGAAATTGATTGGCTACAAGTTCGCACTTAGTTTTCTTTTACTTTGCGCTCTTTATATGAAAGAGAAAGCTTCCACCAGGAGAAGTGTTTGCAGTGCATAGAGGATTGTAGTATGAAACACCATCCTAAAATATATCACAGTAACATAATGACTCTTGAAATACAGGACTTAAAGGTAAGGCTTATTATAGAAACCAAATGTCAAGTACTAAGAATCCAAAAAAAGTTCATAAATTCATACAATACAGTTGTAAATGTATTAACAAAAAAATCTATTTGTAGAGAATAGCCAAGAGCTACAAATTATCCTCATCCACCTGTCCTTGCCTTAAGTTTTTACCAAAGACAGCATAAATGGTAGAAAGTGATGGAGTAAAGAATTATTCATTTTTAAAATACTGCCTGTCCTCCCTGCCCCTTTCACCTATTTCAGAGAAATGGGAAACATTCCCAGAGTTTATGCACTCTAAACTAGGTGGCCTGAAAGAATTTCACAGCCAAAAGCGTGTACCAGAATTATAGATGGGACTGAATTTGTTCCGATGGCCCTGAAGCCTTATTTCTTCTAGGTTCCTCTGTAGTGATACTTGAAAGCCAGCGGCTTCTATACAGATTTGGGGCAGCAAGAAAGCCCCTTATAAAGAGGGGTTTTTTTTCTCTATTAGATTGCCATCCACCTCACAAAATAGCCAGTTAGAGAAATAACTGGTAGTGGAGTCTGATTTCAACAAGGGAAAAGCCCTGAAAGCTAAATGATGGATGACAGAAGTGTTTCCCTAAAGCTGAGCTTGTAGTGCTGTTTTCTTCCTCCACTCCTAGGATTTGGGTGTAATTGGAATCAAAGGAAATAAAACTGTTAACAACCAAATTATGGCAAGATGGTCTCAAGTCATAGAATTCTAAAATCTTCCAGGGTACTAAAACAGGAAATTGGGTATGGATTCCAAAGGGAAGACAGAAACTAGGAATTCTTAAGTATTAGCCATGTTAAAATGTTAAACCTAAACTCAGAGATTTTTGTTCTTCTATAAAACTGGGAGAAAATTTACGGTTAAATTAAACTACCCAAAGGCACCTTCAACTAGAGGTACCTGCCCTAACTCAGCAAACCATTTCAGGTTTCCCTGGCCATGATAGTAATGTGAAGTCAAATTTTCATATTGATAAACTGTTTTTCTAACAGTTTCTCCAATATTTTGGCCAAAAACAAACCTTCCTTCAACCACTTCTTCTCTTTAGACCATTTTTCCCTCCAGTAGTTATTGCATGGAAAAACCCTTTTCTTCATTCAAAGCTAAACTTACATAAGCTTCTCTTACAGTCTTGCTTGAGTTCTAACAACTAAACATGATCACATATTTATTCATTGAGGATTCAAGCTTCAAAAATCATTATGTCAATTTTTCATAAGTATCACTAGATATGAGTCAAATTATGGGTAAGGGGAACACGTAAGGTCAGTATTTCTTACAACCTGTTTTTAAATGACATTAATAGCAATTCGTCAGCATTGAAGTGCTCTGGTATCCAAATCAAATGCATGAAGGATATCAGTCTGGATAAACATAGTGGAGACAATTTTCATAGGATAAAGGCTTCCCCCCACAATCAGAACATGATCTTACCCAATATCTCAGTAGCCTCTGATCATCTATATTTGTGACGTGTAAAGAATTGGCCAACTTCTTTAAATCACTGGGGAAAATACAAGCCTGATATTTGTGCCCCAAATGCTAAATTTTTAATATCATCAGGGGTAGCTATGGTAGGGGTTTAGTAATGAAAGTCAGAACCTTTCATTACTAAGTGACTAATTTAAAAACGATTTAGGGCAGTAGTGACTGAAGGTCAGACTTGACTATGTGAAATAAGGTGGCGTTCTTAAGCCCTATTCGTAACCATCAAACTCTTATAAATGCAGACTTCAGCACAGTTATGTGGAACAGTTGCGTTTAAAGAGGCCTTGAAGCTTGAACAATCCCTTTGGATGGTCCCTTCATACCAGTGTTGAAGTAATTAGTCAACCAACGGTATCATTGAGCCTACAGTTTGCTGAATCTAGAACTGAGTGCTTGGAAAAAGTATAATGGAATGTGAAGATCCGATATCTGATTTCAAGGAAATTAAAACTCTAATGGGGTTGACCGAGACAAAATTATTTACAGAAAAGGAGGAAAAAGAGAACGAAAAGATGAGTATGGTAAGTGCTTTCATAAGTGTTCTGGGTGGCTGTCATTGTGTAAGTATACTGGGAGGGATGTGATATGGGAAGCAGAAAATTAATCAGGGAATGTCTCCTGGAGGAGGTGGCATTATAGGAAGGCTTTGAAGATGGGGATAGCTGAGGTCTAACCTAACTGTGTACCCCGTGTGGGACATGGAATGAATCCAACCTGATGATCTTGCATCTACTCAGCTCTTAGTACAGTGACTGGCACATAGTAAGTGCTTAATGAATATGATTTTAAAAAATAAGGAAAATGAAGTTCTAGGTAGGTTAAAGGATGTAAGTGGATGTGGGGAATTGTCAAGAACATGACACAGTAAGAAGGTTAATTTGGGAGAAATGAAAAGTGTGAACTAGAGTGTAGTCAAAAGGAGACCTAAAGGTCTAATATGTAAAAGGAAGAAATCTTGAAGCCGATGGTCATGATTTTTTGCCTCATGCAAAGAGGAATGCATAATCATTGGAAGCCTTTGAAGAGTGAAGAAATGTGTGCAAATAACAGTTTGAAAAAATGACCCAGCTAAGAGAACGAACTTTGGACTGGGCAGAGGAGAAACTGGAGATGGGAGCACAAGTGAGGAAATGGCTACAATAGACTAGCCAGGACAGGATGTGTACCTGGACCAAGTTGGTGAGCATTGGAATGGAAAGTAAGGGCAAATCCAAGAAATGCTGAGGAGGAAAAATTGGAAGGATTTAGTGACAGAATGAGAGTTGAAAGAGAACAAGGAATTGAGGGTAATATTAAAGTTACGGGCTTCTGGGAAATGAACGATGGCGGTCGTCAACTGCGATGGGTGATAGAGGAGTGGATACAGGGGGAAAGATGAGGAACTCGGTGTTAAACATATGAACTTAAGGTGCCAGCTGGATATCCATCCATGAGGAGATGTCCGGAAGGCAAGAGGAAATGCGAGACTGCAGATGAGGTGAGAGGTCGAGGCTAGTGAGATAGATTTAGGAGTCAGCCACATAGAGATCAAAGCTGAAGCCGTGGGAGCAAATGAACTCCCAGATCATGTACTTGTAAAGTGAGGAACGCCAACAGGCAGAAGAGCCGATGAAGAGACCGAGGAGTGGTAGCCAAAGGGATAGAGCAAAACCAAAAGGAGAACTGGGTGGGTAAAACCGAGGTTGAATAGCATTTCCAGGAGAAGGGAATGGTACAGAGTGGCAAAGCTGCTGAGAAGAAGGTTTAGGCTGCAGTAGAGCCTATTGAATTTGGCAAGGAGTAGTAGGTCCTTTGTGACCCTGAAGAGGGCAGTCGTAGTGAAATTGAAGGGATTGGAAACCAGATTGTACTGATGCACACAAGTAATACAAAAGAAGAAATGCAAAATTTATTAATTAGTCCAGTTCCTTTCCTTAAAATTTTAGAAATAAGGGTTCAGAGTTGTGTGTTTGGTGACAAATTCCTTCCAAATACATGAAATATGTGAAATACATTCTTAAGCACATTTCAATGGGAGGTAGGTAGTGCATAAGGCCAGTTGCTTACCATTAGGAAATGCCTATTTTATTTCATCACAAAATTAATACCTAGAATTCTTAGAAATCCACAAATCCTGCTTTTTAATCTTTCTTTTGTTTTTATGTTTTATCATGAAGACTCCTCTTAAATTAACCGAGGGCCCATCTTATTCACATACAGACTTATGCATTTCTACATGGCCTATTACCTTATTACTCATTGTGGTCAAGGAATATGTCTATCAACTCCGTAACAGAGAAGCATCATGGCCTTGTAGCAAGAGCACGGGCTTGGGAGTCAGAGAACGTGGGTTCTATTCCTGGTTCCACCACTTGTCTGCTGCGTGACCTTGAGCAAGCCATTTAACTCCTCTGGGCCTCAGTTACCTCATCTGTAAAATGGGGATTAAGACTGTGAGCCCCATGTGGGACCACCTGTTACCTTGTTTTTACCCCAGTGCTTAGAACAGTGCTTGGCACATAGTACTCAACAAATACCATCAATGTTATGATTATTATACTTTCCCAAGCACTTAGTAAAGTGCTTTGCACACAATAAATATGATTGTCTGATTACTGACACTATTCTGTAAATATGTCATTTGAGCCCAAACAATGCAGTGACAGAAGACTGTTCCTAAGCCAAAATGCTAAACCTATGACCACAAGCTGAAATGCAACTGATGGCTATATTTATCTCCCTATCTCTCCCTTTCTCTGATTCTCTCTTAAATGTGCATGATTAAGTAATGCATGTTTCATTCAGAGTGGAAGCAATTGAAATGATTGTTTTACATTTAATGAAGGACATAAGTATGTTTAGCTAGCTTTATTAGAAAATACGTTAGAGAATGTCTGGTATTTGACTGTGATTTTCTGTTAAAAGAGTCACGAGTTAAAAGCAAGGGAAAGCAAGATTAATTTGTTCATCATTGATAATTAATGAAAATTAATATCAATTGGGTATCCTATTTTAAACATTGTAGAGAGGGTGTTTCAAGAAAAAAGAAATATACTTTCCTTGTGTTATGACTATTAATTTGGTGATGGAGCAAACAAGGATCATTTTCCAGAGGCATGATTGAGAGAAGGTATTTAATTTTAAGGAAAAGCAATAACTGCAAAAATGTTAGAGAATATTTAGAAATCCCCAGTCCAGAAAGTTTCTTTTAGTCCTATCTAGTCACAGGGGATAAAAAAGATACAACAATTAAAGAGCCAACATAGCCTAGAGGTAAAGGGAATAATATAAAAAAAATTGCATATGAAATCATACGCACTTGTCTTATTATCAAATGTTAGTTATAGAACCAAGAGAAGCGGTGTGGTGGAGGGAAGACAACATTGGACTACATTTTCTCCCTAGTGTAGAAGATATATTTTTACCTGCCCCTCCTGCGCTACCATGGAAAAAACATTGGCTTCCATCCCTTCCAGATCACACCATGGAACCATAAGCAAGGTCACCCCGCTGCTCCCAACTCTACAATGGGTTCTTATAGAATGACAGGTGGTAACATTGCTAGGCTAGACATACAGAATTTTCACTTTAAATACTATAGACCATATTCATAGGCGTTTTTGGTGATTATCCAGGGGAAATTAGATTAGCAATGTTATAGCACCACACACAGACACGTTTTCTTCACAAACTGATATCCTACCGTGAAGGTTAGAACAAACCTCAAACTCTATTTTTGGCTTGATAAGCATCACATGAAGATGGGATTTGTGAACAGCAGCAAAAAAAAAAAAAAATCAGTGTTCTGACTGATAGTTCAGTAACAAAGCCAGAACTCCTACCAAAACAAGAAAAACTCAACCTTCAACCAGTCAATGGTAAAGTTTACAAATTTGAAATCTACCTTGGGACAGATTTCCAAATTCTTAGTTATCAATACTATCCATTCATTCATATTTTTCCATGCCCTGGGTGCTAATCTGCCACAGACCTGGCCAAAGAGCAAGATTTCCGCAACTTGCTGTCCAAAAGGTACTCAAAAAATATAATAAAGAATGCAACCAAGAGAAAATGTTATTGTAAATAAGGAGAGGTCTCAGGTCCTTCTACTCCCAGGCCCATGCCATTTCCACTAGGCCAGCATGGGCCTGGGAGTCAGAAGACCTGGATTCTAATCCAAGCTCCTCCACTTGTCTGCTGTGGGACTTTGGGCATGAGTCACTCATCTTCTCTGTACCTCAGTTTCCTCAACTGTAAAAATGGGAATTCAATATGTTTTCTACCTCCTACTTGGACTGTGAGCCCCCCGTGGGACAGGGACTGCGTCTGACCAGATTGATTTGTATTTATCTCAGCGTTTAGAAGACTGCAGGACACAGTGTAAGCACTTCACAAATAACCATGCAAAGCAATATGTGATTTAACACATAACTTGCATCACGCTGAACTGTTACTGTAGCTATCTGCTCTCTAGAAGGGTGAGAGCTCATTACTAGGTCGACTTTCTTTAGACATCATACACACATCCAGTACAGTTTGCAGAACAGAGTTAAACCAAACTCACTTTACTTCTACTCTTGAATTAAACAAATGTGTGTGTCTAACCGCCCCACATTGAAATGTAACCTGCAAACATGTCAATAAGTCCTCTAGGCCAGCATTTTGTAACTTTAAAAGCATATGTTCTCATAGTATTTCTTAGTCAAACTTAGTAGATTGATTTTGAAAACACACGCTAATTTTTAAAATGCAAAACAGACGGGCTTACTTTTGGTCCTGCACTAACAAAGCACCACGAGAGTGGAAATTGCATAAACAATGTTGTTTATGTATAAGGCCCAAAAAAGCTGCTACATTTTCATCTAAAATTGCAGGAAGTATCAAAGCAACCCCCACCCATTACGTTGGAATAAGAAACACATTTTCTATAAGAGCAAGTATAATTTTATAGCTACATTATATTCCTTGCATTAAAGGACTCAGAATGTAGACCCAGATTCATAAAGGACCGACTCCTTTGGCACCTGCAATTAGACACAGGCAGCAACCTGTATTTAAGACCGGGGGGAGAAGCAGAACATGTCATTTACTATATTAATGTCCAGATTTTGATCCTAGCAAAAGCAGGGTCTCTAAACCTGAACACATAACAAGCGAGCAATTCCTTAGAATCCCCTTGGAAAAAAGACAGCCCAGTTCCCAAGCTTCCAAGGGTCCACTTGCTCTACTAGCGTCCTAAGGTTTTGCAATTTCAGCATCTGGGGAGAAGAGAACTGCCTGTACTTTTTCCTCTTTCAGCAGTTTCCTTAATACATCTCTCGATTTTTTTTTTTCTCTTGTTTTCACAAAACTAAATTTAAAAGCAAGTAACAGGAAGCTTTTACTTGGGAAGTTGAGGTTTAAGTACTCGGTGGCAAACAATGAGCCGGAGAGATAAAGATGCAATGCAAATGGTATGGAACAGACCCTCGCTAAAGCTTCCTGCCAAAGTTGCCTTGAGAGCATGTGTGCTGCCATGATATGGACCAACAGTGCTATTCTGCTTTTATTTACCCAAACTTATTTGTTCCTGTGAAAAACCCTATAAAAACAAAGTGTAGGGATAGACAATGGAAGACTTGCCATCTCCTTGTTGCCAGGTCTTTTATTTTACACTTTATCAAATGTTTTCATCACTGGAACTCAGCCTACTCATTCAACCCTGGAAGTTGCAACCCAGATCATATTGCATTTAAAAACCCATGGGCTGCTCATATCATCATAAAAAAACATAATCTGTCCCTATCGCCTTTTCACACTACTACTTGCAAACAAATTTACTATCTGCTACAGCCTTCTCCAAATGACACCCTGTAACATTCTGTTTTATGAATACAGTCAGCATTAGGCTTGTCTTTGCTTACATTTCCAATACTTCTTTAAAAACTGAACGCAAGCTGCTGGGTCAACAAGGTTACTTTATCTTCTTTCTTCCCTTGTTTTTTGCACCCTCCCCCAAAACAGGTATCCATGTCAAAAGAGGGCTCTTCAGTTGGGGGTTTGTTTGACCTAGGTCACTCAAAGGTCAAGCTTTTCACCAGTTGTTAACACAAAGCCAACCAAACCTCCAAATCCTAAAGCACACTCTAGTTCCATCTGCAAATGCACTGTGCACATTGAATTTTTCTCAGTTTTTCAGGGACTAACAATTCCTTCACTGTGAAGCTGCTTCAGTGACAAATAAATAGGTCAAACATGCCTAAGTGACACCATAGAAGCTATATTCCCCAAATAAGGAAATGTAGTTAATTTTGCTTGTTGTTGGCTTTTTATTTTGTTGTTGTTTTTTAATACAGGCCTTTAAGGTGCTATTTTAGGCATCAGGGGATGGTTTTTTAAGAAGTTTTAAGCAAGCCAAATTGTATTTTTGCCTCTCTGAAGAAGATAAATATTTATTTAGATTGATTTTTAAGATTTACCTGGAAAAATAAACTTGGATCAAATATAAACCAAAACAAAGTCTGTCAACTCTGATGAATCAATAAAACCTAAACATATTTAAAAGATTTTATCTACCTGCTATTGAGATTTGTTTTACTTTGTTATTTCTTACAAACTTATTAAATAAAGATCGTCTGAACTCTTTTTCAGTCCTTAACAATAAGATTCTCTATGGAATATTTTGCACTTGAATATTATCACCAGCATAGCATATGGCAAACTAGCAGTAGACAGTTTATCTTCATCCTCTTTGTAAGCTAAAATTAGCACAATGCTCTTGCAGCAGTATATGCTTGGTTTAGACCACGGTGATATATCTAGCAATACAACTTCTATTCCAGATTCTGCTAGCTTCCAATATTTAAGCAAATTGATTCAAGATTTACATTTAACAAATTCAAATACATTTTTAATAAACTAACAACCTAGAGAAACTCCAACAATAAAAGTAAGTAGCTACATTAGTCACAATATGAAAAAAAAATCTGTTTGGATCATAAAGTAGATAACATTCCCAATACGAAGTCTCAGAATATTTTTTAAGAGACTAATGATGTATAAAGTCGGACTCTATAATACCTCTACGGAGAAAGACACAATTATCTTGTTAGAGAGTTAGTGCTTCATATTATTGTGCTTGTTTACCACATCCAGTTTTTCTAAGGAATGTGTTCTTAATATTAGATAGGCATTGTGGCTGAGAATTGTTAAGTGTGCACTTTTCTGGGATTAAATTAAGGTGATCTACCAATGAAAAGGATTTACTGTTTAAACAGGAAAGCAGCTACTAACTAGCTCTTTGAAAGGATTTCAATACAAACAATGATAAAAAAAGAACAATAGAAAGAGGTTCAAATAATACATCCCATCTAGTCAGCGTATATCAATGTAATCTTCTCATCAAATACTACAAAAAACTCAAGAAGAATTAACTTTTCAAATACTTACCTAAGATTGGCACTTTAAAAAATCTGTGTAGCATTTTTTATTAGTTTCAAAAATCACACTTGGGCTTTATAACTCCTTTCTCCCTTCTTCTTTCACACTGTCTTAATGTCACTCATTCAGTCAGATATCATTGTAACACTATTTTTTCCTAAAAAAAAATGACTAAAGTGTATCAGTTTTTATCTCTTATGGCCCTTATTTCTCTCTCTTCAGGTTTTTAAGTATAATTCTGTTTTCTCATCTAAGATCATCAGGCCAAATTTTGCCATCTGATTTAAATCACATAGAGTTATAAAATTCAAGATTTGTGTTACAATTCTCCTTCAAAATTGGAAGGAGGACATCTAAACAATCATATTCTTTGATGTATTCACATTTTGATGCAGTGAAATAAATTAAACCTAAAAATAGCCAAAAAATAACAGAAAATAGATCCTGAAAGTCTTCCATCAAGCAACCTAACATTCAGTCCCAAATTTATCAGCTAAAAAATGACATTAATCATAACAAAAAAAGGTTGAGAACTTTCCAGAAAGATAAGTGTACTGCTACAATAATTTCTGACAAGTCACTGAGGTATTGAAAAAATTAGCCTCACCCCAAAATTCCTCACTACCAAATCTTCTGGAGAGTCAGCAACTTTCCTCATCATCTGGATATATATATTATATATGTGTGTGTGTATGTGTGTATACATATGTATATATATATACATATGTATATACACATTTAATAGCCATTCCTAAATGAAATTTTACCTATGACTTTTTCAGATGCTTCTGTATTCTTTTGTATTAGATAATTCAGGTGGTTTTGCACATAGATTTAAAAGCAAAAAACATTTTCAATAATATGAACTTCTCAACTCTATTCTGACTAATTCACATATCACCCACCATGTCATCCTCTCTTTGTTGGTCAATGGTCCTCTCCAGACAATTTACATGAACATCACTTTGAAAAGAAAAGACAATTCTAGGAATCATTTGCTCTAGTCTACTTCTATTAGCTCTATTTGGGTTGTATAAGATGGCATCTACTAATAACTAAAAATTGGAAAGCATTAATGAAACTTTGAGGGGGGTTTTGGTAAGTCCCAATTCAATTACCAATGCATTTCCCAAGGATGGTCAACTTTGGTTTTCTAAAGCCACAAAATATGTGCTTCAACTCTGGAATGAAAGAAGTGTATTCTTCCAGCTCCTCAAAGTAGATATCAACTCTTTCACAGTGCTTTTCCTGAGCCTTGCCGCCTTACTCTCTGGCTTTCCATTTACCTCAGTAACTACTAAGGTCAGGTTGATGATTTCTGGAGCTTTCTACCCAAACGGAGCCATAGTCAGAATAACAGAGAACTCACTCAAAATTCAACAGAGTTGTATTAGAGTACTAGGGCTAACTCCAGTTACAAGAGTGTGCCTTCTTTCCAACCCCAGTATCACATACCCCAAAGCCAAGCAGCATTGGTCTATTTTTTTAAATGGTATTTGCTAAGTGCTTACTATGTTTCAAGTACTGTTCTAACCACTGGAGTAGATGCAAGTTAATCAGGTCAGACAGACACGGTCCCTGTCCCACATGGGGTTCACAATCTAAGCAAGAGGGAGAATGGGTATTTAATTTCCATTTTGCAGATGAAGAAACTGAGGCACAGATAAATTAAAGGTCTTGCCAACTTCACACAGCAGGCAAATGGCAGAGCCTGGGTAAGAACCCATGTCCTCCAACTCCCAAGCTTATGCTCTATCTACTAGCCCATGCTGCTTTCTAGTTGGAAGAGCACCGGGGTCAGAGGACTTGGATTCAAATCCCGACTCTGCTACTAACTTGCTACCTGACTTTGCACGAGCCACTTTCCATGTATGTAAAAATGGGGACTCAATACCTGTTATTCTACCTTCTTTAGACTGTAAGCCTCATGTCCATCCTAATTATCTCGTATCTAACCCTAGTGTTTATCACACTACTTGGCAAATAGTAAGCACTTTTAAAATACCATTATCATCTTCATCGGAACAGTGTTTGTCCCTGCTTACGTGTGCCCAGAATCTCTCCAGGTACTCTGTTTGAACTACAATGAGACAATGAAAAAAATCCAAAGTTCTTATTTCTAAAGCTAAAGGTAATATTTCAGTTCACTTTCCCTAGGCAAACTCAATGGGCCAGATTTATCACTTTTCCTGCCTTCAAAGGAAAGTGATAGCAGTGATAAAGCCATCATTAATACCCAGTGTTTCTTCAGTTCTTTACCTGCCTTCCAGTAATCTCCTAAAATGAGGTGGTTTAATCTACTGCCTTCAATTTTCTCACTATCTCTTAAACTCCTCCACACATTATTCCACTTTGTTCTGAACTACAGGAGCCCTTTAGAGATCACAGTGCCTTGCCAAGTGGAATACCGTGCACCATTTTCTTAGGGTTTGCTGAGAATATGGCCACAACATCCCCGAAGCCCCTTTTCTTCAGCAAACATCATTGAAAAAAAGAGAGTAGTTTGGCAAACTCACATCAATCAATTAATCAGTGAATGGTATTTTAAGCCACAGACAGAGGAAAGAACTTTGATAGGAAGCTACTCAGCTTCTACATCCTTTTTTGCTCTGCACAGAATGTTCTACATTCTATCGTGGAACTCCAGAGGCAATAATCTCAACTTGGATCTAAATGGGCAAATTAGCTGTGATCCATGGCCTCCCCTTGAATTGTTTCAGATTTCACAGATTATTTCTCTTGGTAGTTACTCATAATGCTTAGTACAGTGTTCTGCACAAAGTAGATGCTAAATACTGTTGATGACCATGATAATTTGTGTTATTGAGAACTGGCTGACTTGGCAAATGAAACTAAAGAAGATCAGCTTTCATTCAATCTTAGAATCATAAAGCAGGACAGAAGTTCAAAAGATCATCCATTCTGCTCCTCACAACCAAGCAGGTAAAATAACCCACCTAGACCAGATGAATATCTTTCTTTTCTTAAAGATCTCCAAGGATGAGGACTTGAACTTCCCTTGTGAGCCCATTCCGGAATTTTATCATTCTGATCTTTGAGTTACTTCTCAGAAGTCTCCCCTGTTTTAACTGATGTTCATTTTTCTTTCTTCGGTCTACAGTGGCAAAGTGAACACCTGATTGGCATTTCTTCATGGACTTGAAGAGAGTTATGTCATCTCTTAACAGTCTCTTCTCTAGGCCATTTTATCTATATTTAACTAAAACTGTTCTAACTCTCTATTCATTTACTATGGCTCTTCTCTGAATTCTCAAACATGGTCTGACCCGAATAAAAGGAGGGTCACTACCTAATTCTTGCATGTCATACTCAGCCAATAATTCAGGACAAATTTGACTTTTTAATAATGGCACCATAGTGATGCTCTCAGAGTGTAACTCTCAAGGGCAGAAATCATATCTTCTACTTGCATTATGTGCTTCCAAGCATTTACTACAGTGTTCCATACTCAGAAAGTGCTCAAGAAATAACAAAGCATAATGAGTAATAGGCTTCTTCTCAATTTGTAATTACTAATCGTTTCCCCCAGGTATTTGCATTATTGCTTTTCCCACCTAGGTGCAATACCGTTCAGCACTTTTACCTACTGAATTTTATCCTGGGTTTTTCACACTATTTTTCCTTATTGTGTATAGAGTTGACTCTGAGTTCCAAGCAGCCTTCAAGAGACTTAGCAATTCCAGACAGCAATCTGCAAATTTGATGGGGAATTCTTCAATTCCTTCATCTGGGTTTTCAAAAAAAGATGCTAAAATAGCAACACCCTTGCCCAACTCCTATTGAACAGTAATCAGGACATCCCTGAGTGAACACTGAGGTAATTCTCCCATGCCACGTGATCATTCATTCATCATTCATTCAATCATATTTATTGAGCGCTTACTGTGTGCAGAGCACTGTACTGAGCGCATAGTGCTTGGGAAAATACAATGTAACAATAAACAGACCATTCATTCCCTCCACAACCATCATCCAACAGTTGTACAATCAGGATCAATCTCCTTTCTCAGCTTTTCATTGAGTATTGAAGAATCAAAAGCCTTAGTAAGCAGAGAGAGAATATATCTATTGTTTTTCCCCAGCTTATAGTGGCTTGTTCCTATTAACAGAAGATACTTTATTCAGCAGCATTTTTTCCCTCACAAAATTACATGACGGTTTCCTAGATCGTTTTGTCAGTCCTAGAGTTGGATCAACATAAAATTGATGATGATGGTGGGTATTTGCTAAGCGCTTACTATGTGCCAAGCACTGTTCTACTTGCTGGGCTAGATACAACATAATCAGGTTGTCTCATGTGGACTCACAGTCTTAATCCCATTTTTACAGATGAGGTAACTTTTCTTCTTGGGCCAGAAAAGTTAAGTGACTTGCCCAAAGTCACAAAGTGATAAGTGGGCAGAGCTGGGCTTAGAAACCCATTACCTGTGGACTCCCAAGGCCATGCCTCCTTCCACTAAGCCATGCTCACAGACAGTGGAGAGACCAGAATATTGCCTTCTACTTGGGGCAAAAAAATGAATGAACCTTTGGAATGGTGGTCTAGTGGAAATAGCACAGGCTTGGAGTTAGAGGACCTGGATTCTAGTCCCGGCTCTGCCAATCACCTGATGTGTGACCTTGGGGCAGGTCCCACCTTCTCTGTACCTCAGTTTTCTCATCTGTAAAATGTGGATTGAATACATTTCCTCCTTCCCATTACGAGTCCCATGTTGGGAACACAGACTGAGACCAACGAATAAACTTGTATGACCCCAGCACTTAGTACGTGATTGGCACAAAGTAAGCACTTTACATATACCACAATTTTTCATTATTACAGTATTTTGGAAGGATGCGTTTTCTCTGCTACCTGATTCATCCAAATTGAACAAGTACCTAACAAAAGAACATACTAGCACCGACAGAAGTAAACCAAGGTGGCATCTTAATGCTGTTCGTTCTTTCTTTTATTCTAGGGTATCTAACACCTGCCCCTAATGCTACAGTCATTTGCTGCCACTAAATCAAACCTCTCCTAGTCTCTGTGTAATCGAATTCTTTGTATCGTACAGTAGTTCAGTTCTTCATTGTAGTTCTAACTTTAGTGGCTGCACCAGAATCAACAACCCAGCGTGGCTCAGTGGGAAAGAGCACGGGCTTTGGAGTCAGGGCTCATGATTCGAATCCCAGCTCTGCCACTTGTCGGCTGTGTGACTGTGGGCAAGTCACTTTAACTTCTCTGGGCCTCAGTTCCCTCATCTGTAAAATGGGGATTAAGACTGTGAGCCCCACGTGGGACAACCTGATTCCCCTATGTCTACCCCAGCGCTTAGAACAGTGCTCGGCACATAGTAAGCGCTTAACAAATACCAACATTATTAACCCTGAGAGCTCATTGTGGGCAGGGATTGTCACTGTTTACTGTTGTACTGTACTTTACCAAGCATTCAGTAGAGTGCACAAAGTGAGCGCTTAATAAATACGATTGAATGAACCCTTCTGCCAGGCCAGGTAAAATGCTGGAAATGGAAAGAGCAACAGATCAGAAGGGAAGGGGGAGAAGAATAGCAGCTGTTTGGAAGAGGTTAAAAAAAACCCAACTATGGCTATTCTCACCTAGAGTCATACACCCACCAAAGAATGGGCATCTCTCTTTGACCTTTCAGTAATCTAGATTAGCATGTCAAATGGAAATTACTATTCACCTACTAAACTGGAACCCTAAGGAAGAGTTCTTTCACCCGCTTCTCCAGGGTATTACTTCAGGGAATGAATAAGCACATTTGCTTTCTTCTCATCCAGGGAAGTAGGTTTGACTGAGAACATAAAATTTAGGGTTAAGGAAGGTTCCTTTCAGATTTCACTACCTAAATCTGCCTAGGAAAAACAGGGTCCAATAATTCAATCAACAGTCACTCATGTTCCAGTGGTTGGTTTCCAGTAGCACAAGAGATCCTATATCAGCCCAAGTCATTCTGATCATCCTTTCGAGGTATATGAATTGGGTCATATACCCATTTCTGAATGGTAACCTTAACCTCCTTTCCCTACTTCTTAGTGTTTTGCAAAATGTGCTCAACAAATAGAAGTATTTATCATAATCATATCTCGTTAGGCAGACGATTTTCCAGTCACACACAGAACTGAGTTCCACTTAGATAAAGGGTTTCTCTCTCTCTCTATTACCTGTCCAGTTTAAGATCCTATTCCACTCCCAGAAGCAGCTCTGGTTTTGCAGGCGGGGTTCAACTTTGTCAAAGCAACTCTGAATCCATCCCATCTAACTATCCCAAAATGAGCTTCTGAAGACCCAAGAGCTCTTCACCCCAGTTTTCCCTTTGAAATGAACAGAGAATGCCACCTCATGGAGATAAATGTCATGAACTACTGGATGCCTATGTCTTATTTCTTAAAAAAAAAAATGACAACCCTGGTTAGTTACTTCCCTCCATTGATCAAGAAAACAAATGGGGGATGAGCAGGACAACGTGGCAACTTCGAATGAAGTGTCATTCATCTAAACCCATCCCATTCCATCTTAAACTTCACATGTGGTGTCCAAAAATCAGATAGCTACAGCTCAGCCATGTAACGTTTTGTGTCTGTCAATCTCCTTTCACGCGATCTACTTCATAAAGCTCTGCTGGTGGGAATGAAGCTGCCTTGTTTCAATCATACAGGATCATGAAGGTTTCTCCTCCTCACCATTGTCTCTCTGATGCATATAGTTGCACGGAGAGCATAAATCAGTGCTTAGTGCTCAGCACTTGAACAGCGCTTGGCAACATAGGAAACGCTTACAAGTAACCATCATCATTAATCGAGGCCTTTACTGAGCACCTACCATGTGAAGAGTTCTATTCCAAGAACTGGGAAAGTATGAAAGAATTAGATCTTTGCCTTCAAGAAGTGCTGCAACTAACACTGGGGAAGGGGGTGGGTGTGGGGAGAAAGGACACCGAAATAAATTACAAATAGGAGGAAATAATAGAAAATATAAGAAAGTAGTGTAGATGGAGGTCCTCCATAAAACATGTACAGTGCTCTGTACAAAGTAAGAGCTCAATAAATATCATTGATTAATTGAAAGGAGTTAGGATCTAATTGTAATCATAAACCAATGGCATTCAAATCTACAATCTCCCTCTTTCCCACAGTCACAAACCAAGAAATCGCTAAGTCACAGCTGTCATTCTGTTTGTCTGAAATAGGAACCTGGGTTCATTCAGGCTGCCTGAAGTACAACCTAGATAAGTCCAGAGCAATGTCAATACACAAAGGGAAGGAATTTGAGGAAGTGACAAGAAATGCCACATCATCCATGATCAAGAGAGTTTACCACATATCACCCAGCGGGATGCAATGCCTGTTGATAAATAAAGAAGTCCAGGATATCTACTACTGCCCACCAAAAAACTCTCCCTTCCTGTAGGATAAAGGCCTGGTTCACAAATGATTCATGTACCTGCCACATCCTTCAGTGGTCACTAGAGAGGATCTAAACCCCCTGATCACATCATCCACACGTAGTTTCCCCAGCATCTATGTACATACCTATAAGTTTAGGTCCACATCGTATAATATAATTTCTGTTGTACATTTGTCTCCATCTTCTAAACTGTAAACTACTTATGGGTAAGGATCTTATCCCAGAATTCTCTCAGTGTCCAGTATCTTGTGGGGCACAAATAAAAACATGCGATTATAACTAGGAGATTGTGTTCCTGCATAAACCCACTTTAAAGAATGTCAATAATTGACTGATTGATTAGAGAAGCAGAATGGCCTAGTGGACAGAACATGACCCCTGGGAGTCAGAAGATCTGGGTTCTAATCCCAGCTCTGCCACTTGTCTGCTCTGTGACCTTAGGCAAGTCAATTAACTTCTTGTGCCTCTGCTACTTCATCTGTGCTCCATGTGGGACACGGACTGTGTTCAACCTGATTATCTTGTATCTAACCCAGTGCTTAGTACAGAGTCTGGCATATAGTAAGTGCTTAATAGCACTAGCAATAAATAATAAGAAAATGTGGACTGTAGTAGTCACCCTTTCCAACACTATATGCATACACACTGTTTCTTCCAAAACCATAGCACACTTCATCTAACCTAGTACTTAATACCATGCCTGGCACACAGTAAGCACTTAATAAATACCATTTTTTAAAAAAAGTCTGCATTGTCAGTTTATATCTTCCTAATTCCCCAACAACATTCTAGTCAAATTACATAGGGAAAGCACACACTTTATGAAAGGATTGAGGGTATGAGTACGACTCCACTCCAACCACATGCCAGCCACAACGAGCACAATCTGAAAATGCCAACCTTGAATTAAGAAATGACTTTTTAAAAGGGTAGGTTCCTGGCCAAGGACTGCTCATCTCTACTAAATCCAGTAGGTTATAATCTACAGTTTTGAGGATGTGATTTTTTTTTTCCAAAGAACCTGGGCACGGCTGTATTTTTCCTAGAAACCTTCCATATAACATCAGAGGTAAATTTTCCCACTTCCATCCTCAGAGGAATAGTTACCATAATAATCCATAATGACACCTGTCAGCGCAACAATTTCTCCAGTATTTCACTAAGCAAATTTTGCAGAAAGCACCCTGAGAGGTGGAAATCAGCAAAAGGCAGCTTCCAGCAGGTTGCACAAGTATGGAGAGAAGAGATAAAAGAGGAGGAAAGAGATTACAGATAAGAGTGAAAGGAAAACCTCTCTTATCAGCAAGATATAGAGGTGCCCTAGCCACATGAAATTTACCTTTTAAGGTCTCAGCTAAACAAAGGGCACCCAGACATTTGTGTCACAAATTTATCTTAAATAATCTTGAGAAGTTATAGTAACTAGGAAAACACAAACTCGAGGGGAACTTTTTAATAAGAAATTTTATCTCTCAGATACAAAATGCCTGAGAAAAAGAGGCACCTTCGGCTAAATTCTACCTATAAATCTAGTTTCCATAGTATTTAAATGTTCAGTATTGCTATAAAAAGATACTCAGGCTAAATTCTACTACCTCGATATTCCCCCAGAGCTACTAGAAAGATTAAAGTGGATCCACTGTTGAAAAATATCCTAAAAGTAATTACTCTGATGCCAGAGTAATATTTTTACCTTGTGTAACTCTAAAGAATATTCCTGTAAATTTAAAGAACATTATTGTTCTGTGAAATCTATGGGCACACCACTAGTTTTAATTATGACATCTAATTGTCTAATTGCCCTGATTTTCATCCTACATACCTCTCCAACATCTGTTTGCTTAATGTCTATCACCCAGCATCTCCGAAAGATGGAAATTCAGGTTACAGTTCATGAACATAAAATCACTTCAACTTCGATTTCACTATGCAGCCTAACAACCTTAAAAGGAAAAAGTCATGTCTGCTGAGATCGAGTCAAACCCTGGCTCAGCTCAGGAAAAAGCTGTGATGGCGTTCTGAGAACGAGTGGTAAGAATTTGGGAGTAATGCCTTACTGAGAAGATATCAACTAACAATTCAACTGGGACCTCAGTTTATTGTGATGCCAATTCTTCCTTCCTGCCAAATCTTGCAGTATTCAAAGGAAAGGTTTCCCGGACCCATTCCTATTTCTTTTTGGATGCTTAATGCATCTTGAATCCAGGATGACTGAACATTAGAAGCTGGGAGTGGATCTAGTAAGCACAAAGCCTAGTCACATTTCTCGCCGGTTACTCAACTTGGAAATGTACTCTGATACGGCATCAACAGAAGCCTTATTATAAAGCATCATAAAATGTCAAAAAGTCTCTTGTTTACACTTATAGCATATAATCCACCAATTACACCAATCAAATGTTATAGGACTCCATATGTACATAGATGAAGTCATAAAAAAAGTTTATTTTTCCTTTCTTTTTTTTTTTTTCCCACAGCTGAAATAAAGGTGAATCAAGTAAAATTTGGCAAAGGGCATGCATTTGAAGCTATTTCCCACAGCAACATAGTGTTTCCCTCTGGGAAAAAAAAAACATGTCCCTTAAACTACTGTTTATAATTCTTATCAGTTCAGCAGCAATAGAGCCATCAAGTCCAATATCTTGTGGAAAAAAGTCAAGGGTCAACAAGTACTTGCATTTTTGTTTATCTTTAGCTGTAATTGCTACTGACATTCAATTGGGTAATAAACATAAGGACGGTCAAATGCTTCCAACAAACAGGTGATCCAAAAGCTATCACGGAAAAAGAGACTATTGCCAGGCAATCAAACAATCCTGTTTCAACAATTATGATTTGAGTGCATTCAGTTACGGAAGCAATCACCTGTCAATTCCCAGTGCTTCGAGGGAAGCAGCACGGCCTAGAGGATAGAGCATGGGTCTGGGAGTCAAAAGGATCTGGGTTCTAATTCCGGCTCCACCACCTGTCTGTTGTGTGACCATGGGCAAGTCACATCATCTCTCTGTGCCTTAGTTATCTCATATGTAAACTGGAGATTAAGACTGTGAGTCCCATGTGGAACACGGACTATGTAATAACAATGATAATAATGATGATGGTATTTATTACATGCTATGTGCCAAGCACTGTTCTAAGTACTGGGGTGGATACAAGGTAATCAGGTTGTCCCACAGGCTCATAGTCTTAACCCCATTTTACAGATGAGGTAACTGAGGCACAGACAAGTGGCGGAGCCGGGATTAGAACCCATGTCCTTGGACTCCCAAGCACTTGCTCCTTCCATTAGGCCACGCTACTTCTCTCTCCAACCTGATTAGCTTTGTATCTACCTCAGTGCTGAGTACAGTACCTGGCACATAGTAAGCACTTAACAAATACCATTGAAAAATCAAACAATCAAAAAACCCACTGTCACATAATTCCCACCATTGCGCAATGAAGGTGCTCAAGATTCACCACCAACGGATGTGTTTGGATAAACCAAGAGTCATCCAAAGAAAACCTTTCTTCCCCTTTATCTTTTATCTCTTAAAAATCCATTTAAGGAGATTGGATATGTCTGTTTCTTCACCGACCAAATCAGGTACCATAAGGTCATTCACCTTCTAAGAAGGAAAACCAATTCTGTGTATACGTTCTCTATTTAGGTGTGTCACATAATTCCTGAAAAGAAGCCAGCTGCTCTGTTATAAAAATATTTGTTTTGATGTGCAGGCATTTTAAATTTCAAGATCCAAATACTTCATTCAATAGTTTTAGTGAGCACTTACTATGTGCAGGGCACTGTACTAAGTGCTTGGAATGTACAATTCGGCAACAGATAGAGACAATCCCTGCCTAATTATGGGCTCACAGTCTCAACGAAATACTTCCTCTGAGCAGCTCTAATGGTGATGGAATTCTCACTCCAACTGGAGTAAGCAGAAAAAATTTTACACTGTACTTTTTGGGTACGATGTAGAGGAGATCGGCTTTCAACGAACCCACTTATGGACAGAAATCTCACTCTTTCAGTGTCACCAGTGTCATCTTGAAAGGGACATATATAGAGAGAGAGCTAGATTATGTAGGTGCATACCCCTGCCTCCTATCCACTCCAGCCCATATTTCACTCTCCTCTACAGATCATCAGATCATTTTTCTCTCCACACCTCCAATATTTCTAGTGGTGGCCCATCCACCTCTGCATCAAACAGCAACTCCTTACCATCAGCTTTAAAGCACTCCATCAGCTCACCTCCTCCTACGTTAGTTACCTCACTGATCTCACTCAGGCGCCATCTTGCTCACTGTGCCCCAGTCTCGCCTATCTCACTGCCTGCCGACCCTTTTGCTCACACTTTGCTCAAGAGCCATCTTGCTCACTGTGCCCCAATCTCGTCTCACTGCCTGCCGAGCCCTTTGCCACATCCTGTCCCTGGCCCGGAACTCCCTCCCCTTCCATTTATATCAGAACATCACTCTCCCCACCTTCAAAGCATTATTAAGGTCACACCTCCTCCAAGAGGCCGTCCCAGATTAAGCTCTCCTATACCCGTTTCCCTCTTCCTTCTGTACTTGGATCTGTGACCACATATCTATAGATTATATAGTATCGATTATTTATTTATATTACTATCTCCCCTTCTAGACTGTAAGTTTGTTATGGACAGGTAGCGAGTCTACTAACGCTGTTGTATTGAATTCTCCCAAATGCTTAGTACAGTACTCTGCACACAGTAAGCGCTCAATAAACACCACTGATTATCATGTGCACATATATTCATTCAATAGTATTTACTGAGCGCTTACTATGTGCAGAGCACTGTACTAAGTGCTTGGAATGTACAAATCGGCAACAGACAAAGACAATCCCTGCCCAATGACAGGCTCACATGCTTGTTTATGTACATTCACATATAACATACCTACAAATATAAATACACACTAACAAACACATATACATACATGTAAATAGGCACTCAAATTATTTCCTAATTCATGGTGGAACTCATGGGTATCAACTGGATAATTCCCAAAGTCCTATTTGATTTATACACTAAAAATGGAATCTCTTCCAGCTGCAAAAATGATACTACCTCTAAATCCTCCACTTCAGTATAAAAATTCAAAACTAAGGGCCTGAACCAATATGCTTACCTTTCTCATAAGAACCTGGTGCTTTCAACTTAAGTAAGAAATTTAAGACAAAGGAATTATGCCTGGAACCTAGGACCACGATTCAAATTCTCATCATATCACCAGTAGAAAAGCTCAGCTGTTTACTTGAACAATCAATGTTTTCTAAAGTTCACCTCTTTCTTATCAGGAGAAGCGGGCTATCTGAAAGCTAGAGGAAGGCAAATTATGTTAAATATGACCCTGTCCATATTCTGGGAAAAGAGAAGGAGGAAAAAAATAGCTGTTTCTACATTAACAAAGAGAAGCATGTTGTTTGCAAAAACTGCAGAGAAGAAAGCGTTTTAAACACAGGCAGGGTACATTATTTGCAAAAATGTCAGATAATATACCAGTATTGCTGCACATAAGACATCATTTCTTGAGGTAAAAATGCTATTTTCTACATTTTTAACATGCTCCAATTTACCGGTGTAAAAGTAAGAGAGTAATCAGGATGGTCTGCGAAGGAAGTCATGCCACAGGCAATCCTTAGGACCAGTGCAACAGACCAAAATAATAGGAATAGGAAATGTATAGGGTGTAAAGTCAGCATGGCTATAAATCTGTAAGGCTATTACTTCCTAGCCCCATGAAACAATGAAGCACCCCATCACACTCCATATATTCTATAAACATTAACTAATTATTCCTCAAATATCCACCCCCCCACAAACAGGAGACTCATTTGAGAGATAAAGAAGATATTTGCTACAAGCCATGTAAAGGAATCAGCATGAAAGGCTACACTGTAACTCAGTTTCCTCCTAAACCCTCTTCTCCACCTAACTTTTCCATCACAGTCGACACCACGACCACTCTCCCTGTCCCTGAAGCCCACAACCCGGGCATCAACCCTGACTCCTCCCTTTCATACATTTTCCATATTTAGTCTGCCACCAAGTCTTGTTAGTTTTCCTTCACAGAATTTTCATGATCTGCTCCTTTGGCTCTAACCAATCCCTCACGATCCTTGTCCAGTGCTTGACTTGCTAATATCCTTATCTCCAGTCTTTCCCCTCTCCAGTTCAGACTTCTCTGTGCTACCCGAATCACTTTCCTCAACTTCTGTTTTCACAAATTTCCCCATCTTCAAAACCCTCAAATGGTTTCCCATTCCCCCCAATCAGCCAGAAGCTCCTGATAATGGGCTTTAGGGGACTCTCTTTCCCTCCTACTTCTGCACTCTCTTCTCCCACTTCATCCTAGCTCATACTCTTTGCTTCTCTCAAGAAAAAGGTTAATCGCCTTTTGTTCTCTTCTTTCCCACCACTGATCTCTTGCTCACATCCTCCCCATTTTGTGGGATTCCCTTCTCATAGTTCTCTCTGCTTTTGGATCCCTTCTGAAATCACATCTCCTCCGGGAAATCTTCCCATTTTATATCCACCCTACTATACAACTTCAGTACTCCTGCACCACCAAAGTATTCACAGTCTCCCAGAGCCCGTACCTTACATATCCTATTACTTAAGATGAAGACACATCTCCAAAAGGCCTTACCTGACTAAAGCCTCCTTCCCTCTTCTTCCACTCCCTTCTGAATCGCCCTGACTTGTTCTCTTTATTCATCCCCAGTCCCAGCCCCACAACACTTTTGTACATATCTGTAATGCATTTATTTATAATAATGTCTGTCTCCCCTTCTAGACTGTAAACTCACTGCGGGCAGGGAATGTGACTGTTTATTGTTGTATTGTACCCTCCCTAGTGTTTAGTACAGTGCTCCGCACACAGTAAGCACTCAATCAATACGATTGATTGACTAAGGACTCACTCATGTACATTCACCTTATCTTTCTTTTCATCTATAATTCACTTCAGTGTGTGCCTCCCCATCTAGACTGTAAACTCCTTGAGGGTAGAAACAGTGTCTACCAATTCTATTATACTCTTCCAAGTGCTTAGTTGAATGCTCTGCACACAGTAGTTGACTGATGGAGCTTCTCCTAGAAACTAGGCTAATTGATTCATCAGTTGCATTTATTGACTGCTATGTGGCTTAGTGGAAAGAGCCCAGGCTTGGGAGTCAGAGGTCATGGGTTCTAATCCCGGATCAACACATCTGCTGTGTGACCCTGGGCAAGTCACTTAACTTCTCTATGCCTCAATTCCCTCATCTTTAAGATGGGGATTAAGACTGTAAGCCCCATGTGGGACAACCCGATTACCTTGTATCTACCCCAGTGCTTAGAACAGTGCTTGGCACATAGTAAGCGCTCAATAAATACTACTGAATGAAAGAATGAACAAATACCACCATTAGTATTATTATTATTACTGTGAACTAACTGCTTGGGAGAGTACCTACAACAGAGATGACAGATACACTCCCTGGTCACAAGAAGCTCAGAGTCTAGATGGGGAGACATTCAATTACAAATATAAATAATAAATAAAATAAAATAATTTATTTTACTGTCTACTCCTCTAGACTGTGAGTTCCCTGTGGGCAGAGAATATGACTATTGACTCTGTTATATTGTACTCTCCCAAGCGCTTAGTACAAGGTTTTGCAAACTGTAAGCATGCAATAAATGACTGATTGACTGATTATAGATATGTACATAAGTACCGGGGGGCTGAGGGTGGGGTGAAAGTCAAGTGCTTACAGGGTACAAGTCCAAGGGCATAGGTGATGGCGAAGGGAGTTCTCCCTCTTATTTAGACTGTGGGACCCATGTGGGACAGGGGTGAGTCCAACCTAATTATCTTGTATCTATCCCAGCTCTCAGAACAGCATTTGACACATAGTAAGCACTTAACAAATGCCATTTTAAAAAAAAAGGGAAAAGAAGTAGGGGAAATGAGGGCTTAGTTGGGGTAGACCTCTTGGTGGAGATACGATTTTAGTAAGGAAGGCTCTGACGTTGGGGAAAGGGACCATGTTGGATATGAAGTGGGAGGGAATTCCAGGCCACAGGGAGGATGTGGGTAAGGGGTCGGCAGCGAGATAGATGAAATAGATGAGATCGAGATACAATAAGTAGGTTGGCATTAGAGGAGAGAAGTGTGCCGGCTGGGTTATAGTAGGAAATTAAGGAGGGAAGGCAGGAGAGGAAAAGCTGACTGAGTCTTTAAAGCTGACGGTAGTTTCTGTTTGAGCAGAGAGGCCAAACCGGAAAAATAACTGCTGGCCCAGGTGCTGAGGGGTAAAAGTCATTAAAATTAAACTAATTAAAGGCAGGGGTATGAACGAGAAATTTAACATATGCCACATTTTTCATCTATTCCCTGTGAGTTTTCATGAAAGTCTACACCAGCCAAAACCAACACCTCTTTCCCAAACTAATCCCAAATACACATTTTTCTTACTCTTTTTCCACTCTATTTTCTTTTGAAACATGGGGGATCAGCAGTAACTGTTGCAATATTTTGAGATGATTTTAAAGCTATTGGCTTGAGCCAGATAGACCAGAATTTTAGTCATTTGATTTTGTCTCCACCGAATGCCTTCCGATCCGATCCACCGGGGAATTGACCTGCTTGACATGAACCCAGAAATGCTGTTAACTGCACTTAGGGGGAGCATGCTAAATGTCCTTACTATATGAAAGAGCCACCCTTTCATCTCCATCTTCACAACTATCACCCTGATTCAAGGCCTTTCCACCTCTCCTCTGGACTGTAAGCTCATCGTGAGCAGGGAACGTATCTACGATTCTGGTTCATTGTACTCTCCCAGTGCTCAGTACCATGCTCTGCACACAGTAAGTGCTCCATAAATACCATTATTGATCGATTGATTGACCCAACTGGATGACTGCAATAACTTCCTTACTGGTCTACCCTGCTTCAGGTCTTGCCTTATTTCAGCCTATTTGACATGCATTCAACACCTAAAGGATGGACCTTATCAGCCCTTGCAGATACCACATAATGAGACACGTGGAACATCACAGTGACAGTCCTCCTAACCTATGTTTCTCAACGCATCTCATTCAACCTTTCCCTGCAGAGAACCTCCTGTATAATTAAATTTTCCAAATCACTCCTTACCACCTTCCAAGCTTTCCAAGAGGCATTCTCTGACTGATCTCCCTTCTTCCTGGTCATTTCATCAGCAACAATTGCCTTCATGGCTATATCTGTTTATTACTTAATTGCTCACCTGCATGTGAGCAACTTTGTACCTATTTTAGGTTTGGCGATTTATGCCTGCATGACTTTCCCAGTGGATTGCAAACACTTCAAGGATAGAGACTACTTTAAACTTTTCTTGTATGTTCCTAAATGCCCAACATACTGCAAGTGATTAATAAATGCTGCTGCTGACGACTTTACTTTTCTTCTCAGTCAATGCAAGACTGCCTGGACACTGGGAATTCTCCCGCAGTCCTACTTTGTTCCTCTACTGCTAACCTTCTCATTATTCCTCAATCCTGTCTATGTCTCCGCCGACTCCTCACCCACATCCTGCCTCTAGCCTGAAACACCCTCCCCTCCTCATATCTGACAATTACTCTTCCCCCCACTTTAAAGTTTTAATGAAGGTACATCTCCTCCAAGAGGCCTTTTGCCTAAGCCCTTCTTTCCTCTTCTCCCACTCCCTTCTGCATCCCCCTGATTTGCTCCCTTTATTCATTCCTCCTCCCAGCCCCACAGCACTTATGTACATATCTGTAATTTATTTATATTAATGCCTGTCTCCTCCTCTAGACTGTAAGCTCATTGTGCGCAGGGAATGTGTTTATTGTTTATTGTTTGTATATCTGTTTATTGTTATTTTATACTCTCTTAAGTGCTTAGTACAGTGTTCTGCAAACAGTAAGTGCTCAATAAATAATAAGATTAACTGAATGATGGAAAATCTGAAGTGCTGTCAGTCAGGCAAGCATGATGATGTTCTATTTCCCAGTGTTTATTCTGGGATAAAACTAATGTTTTGAACACCACAGATTTTATCCATCTAAAAAGTTGCACTCTATGTTTGGCTGTAGTCTTTTAGTAAAAAGGGGTATTTGTCACTCTACAATCCCATTCAAAGATGAGCTAGGTTTCATGCAAGTCTGAAAGGGAGTTATAAGTGCATTTTCAGACAAATGTTTTTGTTCTCTTAATTTCTTAACATGAGAAGCAGTAGAAGTCAGTATGTCTTTAAACTCAGTTGCTTCCTCTTACTGGAAATGTGTTTTAGTGTCAGCCTCCCAAGCTTTATTGTAAGCTCCTTGAGGGCAGTGATCACATTAATTTGTTCAATTTTACTTCCCTGAGTGATTAATACAGTGCTCTGCATAGAGTAAGTATCCAATATATAGGATTGATACATCAAAAAGTAACAGAGACTTACTGGCAACTGAGTGCCTTATGCAAATATGGACAATCAAACAGTTTTTAAAGGTAGACCATCTCTTTAAAAATCCCTGAAAGGATAGATAATAACAATAATAATAATAATAATAATGGCATTGTTAAGCACTTACTATGTGTCAAGCACTGTTTTAAGCACTGGGGTAGATGATAATAATAATACTAATGGTATTTGTTAAGCGCTTAATATGTGCCAAGCAACTGGGATAGACACAAGGTTATCAGGTTGTACCATGTGGGGCTCACAGTCTTAATCCCCATTTTACAGATGAGGTAACTGAGGACAGAGAAGTTAAGTGACTTGCTCAAAGTCACAGAGCTGACAAGCGGCAGAGCGGGGATTAGAACCCACGACCTCTGCCTCCCAAGCCCGTGCTCTTTCCACTAAGCCACGCTGTTTCTCAACAAGATACAAGATAATCATGTTCTACACAGTCCCTGTCCCACATGGGGCTCACAATCTTAATCCCCCTTTTACAGATCAGGCAACTGAAGCAGAAAGAAGTGCAGTGACTTGCCAAGGTCACACAGCAGACAAGTGACAGAGCCGGAATTAGAACCCAGGTCCTTCTGACTCCCAAGCCTATGCTTCATCCACTAGGCCATGCTGATTGCCCTAAGCAAAGATCAGGACATTAGCCAAAACTTAAATTAACCAACCATACACTTCACTAAATAAAACCCTATCCACAGACTCATACTCACATACATTTGTCTGCCAAAAAAGATAACTCTGTTTTCTTAGTGCCTTCATTAATGGGGTTGATATAGTCACAGTTAACTGTGTTCCATCACTGAAATTTATACTGTGTGCAGAGCACTGTGCTAAGAGTTTGGGGGAGTATAATCAATGAAGTTGGTAGACACGATCCCTGCCCTCAAGGAGCTTACCAAAAACGGATTCATGTTATAAAGATTTCAAATGCTTTTGTTTTGATGTGATTAAAATGTTTAATATTCTAAGTACAATGCAAGAAATGTATTTCTTATTTAAAATAATCTTAATATCACGCAGATTCATTTGTCTTTATTGCCGAGGGACTTAAAATTCTGATAGCTTTTATTACCTTAGGCTATGCTGCATGTGTACTATGCAAAATTTGTTTTCCTATTTTGCCTCTGTCATCTTAGGCAATGCATTCCCTCCTCACGTATTTTCTGAGGTAGAAACTAAACCGTAAGTTTAAACTTTCCAAATGGTGTGTGGTAGTTTTGGGATAGCTGTTATCTGTGAAGATTCATCTAAAAGAGAGGACACAAAATCACTGTTTTGGTAAAAGGAATTGGAGAGGAGAATGGGGAATAAAGAAAAGGAGTTTATAAACAAACTAATTGGCTTAAGATTTAAATTACCCAGATTTTAATTTTTTTTGTTGTTGAAGGTTTTTTGGTCTATATTTCCATATCGCACTAATGTGTAGGACATTGACCATGTTACATGTTATTTCCACCCATGGTGACATGTCTGAAAATCACACATCCCAATGGTTCAAATTCCAAACCCCAATGGTATGGACACTATGGTAAATTTTTCACCACCATGAGGATTGGAAAGAATTAACTTCCCAGTCTTAAAATGGAAAATTACTCCATTCTTACTGAAATGTTAATACTACTAACACTGTGAGAGCTTTTCTAACTCCCAAAAGACTGAACAGAACTGACAAGGGCACAGACACACACACACACACACACACACACACCACAAAAAAGTTTTCACACCCTCCAGTTTCAGAGTTGAATGATGAATTGACATCATGTCACTGTGATAATTTCTGCTACTCAATTATTATTAAAAATATAACACGACTCTAGAGATAAAAATAAATCATTCTGAGTTAAGCGAAGAATCAGTAAATGGATGTCAAACAACTACCCTAACATTTCAGTTTCCCTTTTTTCTACAGTAAAAACAACTCCATCGATGCAAACATCAAATAACGATAGTTAACCGTATAGATTTGACAGGTCATTGCTCCTGTTAAAATAAAAAAAAAAAATCAAACTAGGCCAGGGAGCGGACTACAATGTCTTTTGATGCTTCGATTGGTTTTAAAACCAAAATGTTGGACATGATGTAAGAAACAACGCAGAAACTCACATATTCATTAAATAAACAGAAAACTCTAGAAATGGTCCTGTTGACGAATGTCCTGTCTTTTCAACTGAGGGTCATCTCTAGTCCAAACCAATCTCATGATAATGGCATCAGTAAAGGTCAATCAAAGACAAGCTGAAACTCCAACTGTCTGGCTGACCTTCGGAGCTTGTGACAAATTGCTATCAGTCAATGTCAACTAACGACAGCAGCTCTTTGGCTAATCAATTGTTCTAAAAATGATCAAGAAAACTACTCACAGGACAGCTCATTTTCACATCAATGCCTGTGAAGTATGAAAAGCTCATTTTTTGAGTTTTTAATAAGCTCATAAGTAAAGCAGTTACTTGGTAACAGGGGTCACCTTACTGAAAAGACAGAACCTTTGTCTGCCTTTTACATATTCTTTTATTACCATATTATAGTAAAAATATGCCATGCTATTACTATGCCAGAGGGCTACATAATAAAGTAGGTAACACTTCATACATTTTTGAGGCAATACTTCTGGGTTATAAGGAACTTCTGTTTAGATATAAATAATTTCAGCGAGATTTTCCATTTACTTAAACTTGGAAACAATCACTACAAGTGTACAGGTGACAATTTCACAGTGACTGGAAAAACTCCAGATGAAAAAAGATTTGGCCACGTTCATGCCACAGAAATCCAGGGACACGTATTGTTCGAGTGGGCTTTTTCTTTTTTTCGATAATTCTGTTAAATGGGACCTCAGAACTACTTTATCCACTTTTGATGAGCCGACAAAAAGCGCTAATCTGTTTCACGGGAAAATTGTCTTCTCTATCTAAAATCATCCAAAATGTTTGATCACTTTACAACATCAGCACTTCTGATACCAGGGTCATGAGCTATAACAACTTCCCCTTTTTTTGTTGCACCTGATTTTTTCCCATGAGGAAATCATTTTCAGACCCTGCTTAATATTGCATACAAAGGTCACACTTTAACTTGTGGTCAAATATCAAATACGCCAAATGCAGCTAGAATAATCCACATAGAGACCATGGTCCCAATTGTGTTTAAAAGAGTTTTATATAATCCCTTTACTATTTGGTGTTTTTCGATTCTTCTGAGAAAAATTGGGAGATGAAAAACAAACAGAACATCGTTTCTAAACAAGCAGTACTAATTTCTGATTTCATCAGAGAAACTACAAAATGACAGCAGTTTCAGATTACATCCCAAAGCTTGGATTGCTATGGTAGTTTTTCAAATTAAAATATCTTCTGTGGCCTCGACCGCTCTCAGGTTGTCCATAGGAAAGAAATAAAGGAGGTAGGGCGACACTTAAGCTGAGCCATAATTGGAAGTATGTGAAAAATGAAGTGTCGGTTTGGTCAATAAAGGGCAAAGGTCAAGGGGAACTGCAGCCCAAACTCTGTGCAAAATGTGCTCATTAAAACATCCAATCACAAGTCTCCATCCCACCTATCCCCATTAGTCATCGGACATCTGACTGTTTCGAATGCCTAAATCTGCTGTTATTACTTTTCTTCTTCATGCAAAAAGGTGAGCTGGTATATAAATCGTTGCTCAGTCATCTGGAACGTAACATGGCCCTAGCCCCACTCCCAACCCTCCCCATCTAGCTCTGGCAGCTAGATTCACAGGTTTGAAACAATGGCTTCAAGATTCCCTTCAATAATAAATGGAATTGCCTTCTGCCTATCGGTTGGCTGAACTCATACAAAGCCAAGGAAGAAAAAAAGAACACATTCAACTATTGATAAATTTTTTTACAGAAATATCGGGGCTTTCACTTGCTACTACTTGAAACGACTCGATTTTTTGCATTTTTTCCCCCCCTCCCAGCTTTAGCAGAGATGAATGGCACACCGGTCTGAAGCTTGAAAAAAAGAAAAAATGGGGCATCAATAAATAGATTTTAGAGCTGTGTAATAGCCATATTGATCATTTAAAATAACGTTTCTGTGTTGAAAGGTCCAGCCATATTTTTTTATCCTTTGTCTTTACCCTTCCCTTACCCACCAAAAAAAAAAAAAACCTATAAGAGGAATAGCACACTTAGTACAGTGCTCTGCACATAGTAAGTGCTCAATAAATATCATAATAATAATGATGGCATTTGTTAAGCGCTTACTATGTGCAAAGCACTGTCTAAGCGCTGGGGAGGATACAAGGTGATGAAGTTGTCCCACATGGAGCTCACTGTCTTAATGCCCAATTTACAGATGAGGTAACTGAGACCCCGAGAAGTTAAGTGACTTGCCCAAAGTCACACAGCTGACAAGCGGTGGAACGGGATTTGAACCCATGACCTCTGCCTCTCTAGCCCATGCTCTTTCCACTGAGCCACACTGCGTCTCAATAGGGACTAAAACAAAGACCCGAATTTAAGTGGGAGCTTTCATGCTCCCAAATAGTCAGTGGTATTTATTGAAAGCTTACTGTGTGAAGAGCACTGTTCTAAGCACTTGGGAGAATACGATACAACAGAGTTGGTAAACACATACCCTTCCCACAAGTAGCTGACAGGCTAGGGGGAACTAGAGGAGAGTCTACAGCTCGCAAGGCTCCCAGGTTCTTAACACAAAATATGTTAGACATGTGTCTTTGAACTTCATTTCAAAGTAGAATTCAAAACTGTATGCTTGCAAATGAACCACACAAATGGTCTCTTCCCCATGTGGACTCTACCCGCATGCCTGCTATAATAATAATAATAATAATGGCATTTAAGTGCTTACTATGTAAAAAACACTGTTCTAAGTGCTGGGGTAGATACAAGACAATCAGGATGTCCCAAGTGGGGCTCATAGACTTCATCCCCATTTTACAGATGAGGGAACTGAGACCCCGAGAAGTTAAGTGAGTTGCCCAAAGTCACACAGCTGAAAAGTGGCAGAGGCACAATTAGAACCCTTGACCTCTGACTCCGAACTCCAGGATCTTTCCTCTAAGCCATGCTGCTTCTCCCAGGTAACTAGGGGTAATAATAATTATGGTGCTTGTTAAGCACTTACTCTGTGCCAAGCACTGATGTAAGCGCTGGGGTAGATACAACTTATATCAGATTGGACACAGTCCCTGTCCCACATTGGGCTCCCACATTAGGTCTTGTATTAATGATGGCACTTGTTAAGCCCTTACTATGTGCCAAGCACTGTTCTAAGCACTGGGAAACCCTACAAGAAAGAGATCCGTACTCTAGGGCTTCCTGGGAGTCTCACAGTCCCTCAACAGGCTTCAGTTAAAACAAAGCATAAAGACAGAACCAAGTACTATCGGCGCTAACCGTGTCATCCTAAGAGGCTGGGTAGACAGTATGTGAAACAACAGCAGCTCCCTTTGTTGTTTTATCAATCCTTACTAAAAGCTCTCTCCAATGCAAACGGCAGAACTAGAGGGCTCTAGAACTATTTGGGAAAAGGCATTATTGAATTCTGGCTAAATAATTACAAAAGATTCTGATAAACAGTGATTTCTTGGAAATGGACGAAACCTGCAAAGAGTCAAAGAAAATAAGAAATGTGCAAATACTTAAATGCCCTTATTAATGCACTACCACATCAATGCTTTTAAAGTTTTCAGATATATTCAGCTCTCAGATGAATATATATATGCTTAGGAAATGTTGATCCTAACAATAACTGGCTGAGTACCATCGGTTTTCCTACAATGCGTTTTCCCTTCTATGTAATTTATTTTAATGTCTGTCTCCCCTGTAGACTACAGGCTCCTTGTGGGCAAGGATCTATTATATTGTACTCTTCCAAGCACTTAGTACAGTTCTCTGCACACATTAAGTGGTCAGTAAATACCATTTATGATTGGTAACAAGTGATTTACTAAATATTTTGGATAGGATGTAACAGCAGAATTAGGGAATTTTCTTCCAATAAAACGCATCTGTCTCGATAGAATGTTTTGCAGAATCGGCTGTGTGTGTTTCAGGTGTCACTCGGGGTTTGATAATGAAGAGCAAAGTAACCCCATAATGGGGGAGTTGTGTTCTTGAAGAATCCTGCATTTTAAAAAAACACTGGACGGTATATGCACAGAGAACTTGGAGGAGAATTATGCAGAGAATTTCAAAAACATCACTTTTTTCAAATTTCACAAAATTTTCTAACTTAATTTGTCTACTGGCTATGACAACCAGAGGGTGTATCATTGCCCAAATTCACTACACTGAACCTGGATCATGAGGCAGATAACATTATCTGTCCTGGGGCTTAAACACTTAAGTAATTTTTTTTGTGCTATGGGTGTCACAGAAGTTCAGGAAAAATGGAAAAGGAATAGAAGAAAAATTGAACAAATAATAGAGCAGAGAAAGTTTTAAAATATGTATTATTGTTGTCATTGGGGAAACACCTCTTAAGATATATTCTTGACAGATTGAATTATTCTTGTCTATTGGGTATGGATAAAGACATATTTATGGATTTATAAATCTTTTGAAGAGCCTTGTTATTTATCCAGTTGACTAAAATGGACTCAAACTGTGTAAATAACTATTTAGGACATGCCCTGTGGACCTACTCCCGACAAGCTTGCCAAGGCCAGGCTGGCTCTGATATCATTACTGGGAAATCCATGAATGATTAAGAATTGGGGAGAGGGCAGAGGAAAGAGCAGGGTTTGAGGAATGCACGCTCATCTTCTGTTTCCATACACCACTTTCCTTACTGCCTCCAGGAGCTCCTCGCAAGTCAGAACCTCTTGAAACCAGACATGGGCTAGACTGGACCTGAATATTCATGTCTACTAAGAAGGCCATGAAGGTGAATCATGAGGAACTGTTCCCCATGATAAATCCAGAGGTTTTGGAGGGAAAAAAACCCCAATTCCACAGGTTCTGACCATGCTGAAAGGTATAGTGAGGTCATGGTCAGTATCAAAACTTGGCTATCTGGAAGATTCCTCACTTTCCACAGCTCATCATCCTACATTTGAGCAATGATAGGCTATTCCACGAGAAATATTAGTGACAGCCAAAAATCACTGCAATGGGGACTATGGTCTCACAGCCAGGCCGGCCACACTAGTGGAGCAAAGGTGAGATCGAGGGAATCGAAACATTGCAATATCTCTTGGAGAAAGTAGTTGCTTTTCACTGTCAGGGTCCCTTCTTTTGGGACTTTCTACTACTTCTTACTAGTAAGATTTCTACTTACTAAAGATCCATTTACAGGGAGAAAATTACATATCACAAATGCCAATTCTATTATTAACTTGACCTATAGAGAACATACCCTGCTAGGACTGACATGAGAAACTTGTGACTCCTAGTTATAACCTTGTCGTGAGAAATACTTGACAGATCATTTTTCTCTCTCTTCCCACCCATTCCATTACAAAAAACAAATCAGAATTTAATTATGTTAGAGACTAGCTACCTGACAAATATTTGAAATTCAACTAATTATATGGTTCGACATTCACCGCCAAGGAGACAAGAACTGATCAGCAAATTTGGAGGTTAAAGCCACACCTATTTTATGCCAAATTTCAGTCCCCAGAACAATTCTTAAGTTTCGTTTACACCTTCCCTCAAACCTGAAGGCTGTTTTCGAAAATGAGGCTTTATATGGAAAAGTGCTGACACAGTCTTAATGACAGCATCGTGAACAGCAGCACTGGAATACACACGTATACACACTTGAAAGAAAAAAGGCCCCTTGAATTTATGTTGCATATCATTTTCCAGTAAAAGTCAGAGGTCAGAAGGTTACCTGTTTCTGCCTCAGCTCTGCAACAGTTTACTATTCCAGGCTCTGCTTTTTACTGGGCTATAGCTATGATGAAGTCAGCAACTTTTCTTTAAACAATAAAATGTCTCAAATACTTAAAATTCTATTAGTAGATGTTATTCACAGTGCAAGCGTTATATGTGTGTCTAAGAAAAATTAAACTCTGTTTTAGTTTTAAAACTAATCTTGTTAAATGTACTGTAGGCTTTGCAATTCTAATCAGCGCTGTTCAATCATGTTAGAAAACAAAATTCTTTTGCTAACAGCACTTCAATGAAACATGATCATAAAACCACATTTAAAACTATATACCTATTATGTGTTCAGACTTAACTTCAATAAGGCATTCTGTTTTTTATTCAGATAGAGAATCCTCTTTTCAATTTCAATTGCATTAATTTAACTCAAAACCTACTGCAGTAGGTCTCTTCAAAAAAAGCACAAGGCACTTAAATACTCATTCAGCTTTTTGTTGAATACTCCTGATTTCTAAAACTTTGGTTTTCAAAGCTGCTCATTTCTTATTAGCTATACATTAGTTGTGTACACACACACACACACACACACACACACACACAGGTACTTCAGTCATACATAGTGGACAAATTAGGTCAATCTGATTTCTTTTCATTTATTCTTAATTCCTCTAGCCCTGGCTTTCCATTGAAGTCAAGCATTTGTGAATTCAGTCAGCCGCACTAAGACGGAAAAAAAATGTAGCAGCTGAAATTGAGCGCAGTCCAAGATCACACTTTTCCCCACGTTTTACCAGTTGCTCTAAAACAGCAAAAGTTTCTTATGTTCTTGAACATTTTTCATTTGACGACACCTGTGAATGTTCTAGTGATTAGGTACTAGCTGCAGGTTTGCACTTTTTACACCTCGCAGAAAAATCCATCTGTAATCTATAATCAATAATCAAATTATAGTCCCTTTTGTGGCAGTGGTTACTAGGTTAGAAGCAAAGGGAACAGAGCTAGATGGAGAAGAACAGGAGTAAAGATCCTAAAACGGAGCAAGGGGATCGGCATTTTAGATGGGATTTTGGAAGAACACCGTCCTTTTAGTGATCATCTCAGAACTCAACACAACTCCCTACCCTTTAAACGATAAAGTAGAAGGACAACTGAAGGCAAATAAGCCTACCTTGTTCGCTGCTGTTGTCCCCGCTGTGCGATGTGTGACCCCCACTGGAGGGTCCTGGGGTCCCACCTGAACGTGTAGAAGCTGTGTCGTCATGATCTCTGTTCCAAGAAGGCTGTGGGGTGGAAATACAAAAATAAATCAGAAGAAGCCAGCTGTT